>NW_020535685.1:297509-380602 GCF_900246225.1 Astatotilapia calliptera | reverse complement strand
TCAGCAGAGGGCGCAATATCTGCTAAAACGGTTTCAGAAGGATCAGTTATCTTTGAAGATTACAAAGAATTCATGCACAATGTTAGTATGGAGGGACATTCAGAAATCATACCACAAGAACAGTTGAAGAATGAGGAAGGAAAGGTGTGGTATATACCTCATCATGGGTCTACCACCCCTGCAAGAAAACACTGCGTGTTGTGTATGATTGTGCTTCAACATTTTCTGGAACATCACTGAACAAAGAGCTATTACAAGGCCCAGATCTGACTAGCACTTTATTAGGTGTGCTGATTCGCTTTCGGCAGGGTCCAATAGCACTTATGACAGACATTAAAGGGATGTTTCATCAGGTCAGAGTAGCTGAGGAACACGTAAACTTTTTACGTTTTCTCTGGTGGCCCGATGGTGACATCACAAAACAGCTGGTGGAACATAGAATGCTAGTCCACATTTTTTGTGCAGTATCCTCCCCCAGCTGTGCCACCTATGCACTACTAAAGACTGCTGATGACAACCAACATCTGTACCCAGAGGAGGTTATACATACAATCAGGCATAGTTTTTATGTAGATGACTGTCTTAAATCTGCTCAGTCTGTTGAGCAGGCCATCTCACTTTATCAGCAGCTTACTGAGGTGTGTGCCAAAGGGGGATTTAAGCTCAATAAGTGGGTATGTAGTGATCGCTCTGTCCTCTGTCAGATCCCGGAGGAAAATAGAGCCACAGGTGTAAAGATGCTGGACCTTAGTCGGGATCAGCTACCCACAGAAAGAGCTCTCGGTGTGCAATGGGATATTGAACGTGATGTTTTCACATTCAGTATTGTGAACAAGAACAAACCACTTACAAGACGTGGTATTCTATTCAATGTCAGCTCCATTTATGACCCTTTGGGTTTCTTAGCTCCAGTCATTCTGCCTGCAAAACAAATTCTGCAACATCTATGTAAACTGAGGTTTGGCTGGGATGAGACAATACCAGCAGAAATGGCACAAACCTGGCAAAAATGGGTTGAGGATTTAGTTCTTCTTAACAAGTTTAGTATTAGTAGATGTGTCACACCCAAAGGATTTGGGGAGATAGAAAGTGCACAGCTGCATCACTTTTGTGATGCCAGTGAAACTGGATATGGTGCCGTATCATATCTTAGGCTATCTAATGGCAAGCAGGAAGTGTGTGTTTCCTTTATTATTGGTAAAGCAAGGGTGGCGCCGTTAAAACAAGTCACCATCCCACGTCTTGAGCTGGCTGCTGCAGTTTTAGCTGTGCGCTTAGACAAAATGCTCTCAGTTGAACTTAATCTTAATCTGAGTGAGTCAGTCTTTTGGTCTGACAGCACAACTGTGCTACAGTAACATTAGCAAAGCACTACCACAACGAGTTCAAAACTGTGCTAATAGATAGTCTAAATAACGAGTTGCTCACGCAATATTGTCATTGCTTGAACAACAGGTGGGAGGGCGACGGGAGGATCATACGTGCAGTCATAGAAGAAGCTGAAGTCGCTAGCCGACAGTGCAGCCACAAGAGAAAGTATGCAGCTGAGAGAATTCCTTGAAAGTCGTACAGAGAACCGCACCAGCCTCATGCCACGTCAGCTGGAGGGTCCGAGGGGCCCGTTCAGCCTCCTGTCTCCGCTGGAGGGTCCAAGGGGCCCGTTCAGCCTCCTGTCTCCGCTGGAGGGTCCGAGGGGCCCGTTCAGCCTCCTGTCTCCGCTGGAGGGTCCGAGGGGCCCGTTCAGCACCATGCCACATCAGCTGGAGGACCCGAGGAGCCCATCCAGCCACCTTCTGCTACGCCTGGTCCAGCCTCAGAGCCTTCGCCTGGTCCAGCCTCAGAGCCTTCGTCAGCTGCAGCCTCAGAGCCTTCGTCAGCTGCAGCCTCCGAGCCTTCGTCAGCTGCAGCCTCCGAGCCTTCGTCTGCTGCAGCCTCCGAGCCTTCGTCTGCTGCAGCCTCCGAGCCTTCGTCTGCTGCAGCCTCGTCCGCCGCGGCTCCGGCCTGTGCCTCGTCTGGTCCTGTGCCCACCGGGCCATGGCCAGCACGCCTGACACTGGAGAGCCGCCGCTGCCTTCCGCGCGGCCGGCCCCCTGAACTGCTCCGTCGTCTCCTCCGCCGCTGCCTTCCGCGCGGCCGGCCCCCTGAACTGCTCCGTCGTCTCCTTCGCCGCCGCCGCTGCCTTCCGCGCGGCCGGCCTCCGGACCAGCTCTGCCACCTGTGCCACCCGCCTGGTCGGCCCCCCGACCGTGTGACCCGTGAACTCTTGTTCCCGTGGGCTCTGGGTCGGCCCCCTGGACTTTATTTTGACTATGGTCGTGTGCTCCCGTGTTTTCTGTTGTTTATTTTGTTTCCCGTTCTGGTCCCTCCGTCCTGGTCCCCCGCCTCCCGCCCTGGGTGGGTTGTTTTCTGTTTTTGTTTTTGTTTCTCGGGTTTGGGCTGTCGGGAGCCAGCCCTTTAGGGGGGGGTGGTGTCATGGTCCTGGGCCATGTGGGCCCAGCATTCTTAGTTCTTTGTATTCTCGTATTTCGTTCCTTATTTAGGCCATGTCTTCTGAGTTGCCCTGTTGTGTTGTTCCCTAAGTGTTTTTCCCTTCATGGCTCTCTCCCCCCTGTGTGCCCTCTATGTATTGATGAGCCCTCGTCTCCCTTTGTGGTTGTTTCATGTTTCCCCAGCCCGTTATGTCTGTGTTTTCCCCGTGCTCTCTCTCCTCCTGTCGGAACCTCTGTGCCTCTACATGTCATGTTCAGTTCACCCCGCCCTGTCTCGTTATGATTATCAGTGTCACCTGTGTTCCCCGTGTGTGCCCACTTTCCTCGTTTTCCCTCTGTGTATTTCTGTCTGAGTCTCCCTCTGTTCGGCGTCGTGTTCTCCCTCATGCCGTGTGTGGTTCTCCCCGTGTCTTCCGGTATATGTTACTTTAGCTTTTCCCAGTTTAGTGTAGTTTTGTATTGCTTTTTGTATCATCGTTATTGTTTATCACTTATCAGCAATAAAGCTGCATTTTGAGTTTATCCCCCGTGTCTGTGAGTTTGCAATTTGGGTCCTCATCCTGCCTGCCACACGGCCGAAACATGACATTGATAGTTTTATATGTGAGTTATATAATGCTAAATTACAATTAAACAAATGACTAAGTATTTTAGACTTTAGTTTACTTCAGCCTTATTCAATATAAATCAGGTATCATACAAAAAGTTAAAAATAACTTCAAATTCAGCAGGGCTGGACTGGGACAAAATATCGGCATTTTGACTAGTGACCGGCCCACCATGGTATTATAGGAAAAGTCATAAATTCTTTAAAGCCTTTATAATAAGCTTGAACCTACACCACCTTCCCTATTCTGGTATTCTAAACAGTAACACCTAATTTATAATTACATATACCTATAACTAAAAGGGTTGCCAACTCCCAGCAAAAAAAGAAAAGAAAAAAAGTAGGGAACCACTCCCCCACCCTCTGCCTCAAGATGCTTAACTAACAAAACCGATTTAAATTTAATGCACGTATAAAACAAATGCACATGAATCTATTATTTTTCTCCAGTAATTAAATAGATTCAACATCTTTCTTCAACAGAATTGCAGACTGCACCCATGGTACCTTAACAAAGTAAAGAATACTAGGGCTGCTCGATTATGGCAAAAATGATAATCACGATTATTTTCACTGAAATTGAGATCTCGATTATTTGACGATATTTATTTAACCCTTGTGCGCCCGCCTGTTCTCGGGGCGTGGGTCGTGGTGACCCCCCGAGGGGCGTGTGTGTGTTGTTATTAGGATGGTATTGATGATGATGATGATGGGGGTGGTGGTGGTGATGGGGATGATGATGAAGATGGTGGTGGTGGTGATGGGGGGGTCTTGGTAACCCCCCTGGGGGGGGGGGGCATATGTGTGTTGTATGATGATTAGGGTGGGGGTCCTAGCGACCCCCTCGGGGCATATGTGTGTTATGGTGATTAGGGTGGGGGTCGCTAGGACCCCCCGGGGTATATATGTGTTATGATGATGATGATGATGATGATAGGGTTGGGGTCGCTAGGACCCCCACGGGGCATATGTGATAATGATGATGATGATGATGATGATGACGATGATAGGGTTGGGGTCGCTAGGACCCCCACGGGGCATATGTGTGTTATGGTGATTAGGGTGGGGGTCGCTAGGACCCCCCGGGGCATATATGTGTTATGATGATGATGATGATGATGACGATGATGATGATAGGGTGGGGGGTCGCTAGGACCCCCCGCGGGGCCGCTTGTGTTATTACGGCGTCGGTGGCGTCTGGGGAGCGGCGGTGCGGGAAGAAGCGGCGCAGTTGGGACAGTACGTGACGGCGCAGTTTGTACACACGTGCACTCGGCACTCGCGGCACAGGATCTTGGTCTTGACGTCTTTGCTCCTGGGACACACGCGGCACCTTCGCCTCTTGACCGGAGAGGAGTCGTGTGGCGTAGCGACTCTGCTTCCTCCTCCTCACGCTAACGCCCTGGCTTCGAGCATGGGGCGCGCGAGCGCTTTGCCCAGTCGCTCGAGGAAGAGCCGTCGTTTGTTGAGCTTGCCTGGCATCCAGTCGGGGTGAATTTCCCTCCACAGCACGAACGCGTTGTAGGCCGCGACGTCGACCATGTTGTGGAAAAGGGCCACGGGCCACCTGCGGGTCTTTCTCCTGCAGCTGTACGTGCTCACGACCTTGTCCAGGTTGTCGACGCCTCCCTTGGTGCGGTTGTAATGCAGCACCAAGGGCGGTTTTGCGCTGCTTCTGTTGCTGCCGCCGCTTCTGTTGCTGCCGCCGCTGCTGCTGCTGCCGCTGCTGATGCCGATGCTGTTGCTGTCGCTGATGCGGCGGCTAGGCCGGGGCTCGGGGCCGGAGCGATGGCGGTGGTGGTGGTGGTGGTGGTAGCGAGGAGCGGTGGTGAGGAGCAGCACGTTCTTGTTCTTCTTGGCCACGTAGGAGAGGATGATCGTGTCGGGCCCTCGTCCTCCTCCTCGTCCTCCTCCTCGTCCTCCTCCTCATCCCGCGGAGCCGCCGAGTACTACGGATTCGACGGAGCCCACGGCCCTGCCCTTGACGCAGCGCAGCTCTCTGGGGATCTCGGGTCTGTTCGATCGCAGAGTGCCCAGCACGGTGTGGCCTCTCTCGCGATAGAGCCTGTCGGCGAGCTCGTGCGAGGTGAAAAAGTTGTCGCACATGACGTTGCGTCCCGGCGTCAATCCCTTGGTGAGGTCCACGACCACTCGAGTGGCCAGGTGCTTTTCGGGAGGGCTGCGCTTGTCGGGCTTGCCGGTGTAGACTTGCATCTTCCACGCGTAGCTGGAACACGCGTCGCACGCCACCCATATCTTGATCCCGTACCTGGCCGGTTTGCTGGGCATGTACTGTCTGAACGGACACCGTCCTGATGGAGAGAGAGAGAGAGAGAGAGAGAGAGAGAGAGAGAGAGAGAGATGGATGGATGGAGAGAGAGAGAGAGAGAGAGAGAGAGAGAGAGAGCGATGTGGGAAAGTGTGGGGGAGATTGGGGCAGAAACGCAAGGAGAAGAGACGTGAGTTTGCACAAACGTGGAACCCAACACGAGTATACAACAAAGCGAGCTAGCCTGTTTTTGCCATTCCCGCTCCTATTCCTCCTCTCTTCCCCCAGTCACACACACACACACACACACGCACGCACGCACGCACGCACGCACACACACACACACACACACACACGCACGCACCACGTACGTACCTCTGAACGGAACCAGTCTCTCGTCAACGGTGACCTCCGGTCCCAGGCGGTACATGGCGGGCAACCTCGCGCACCACTCGTCCCACACGGCTCTGATGGGGGCCAGTTTGTCGTAGCTATCGCCGACGCCGTCGCCCTCGCCTCGCCCGGCCTGTCTGGTCTCTCTGTCGTCGAAGCGCAGCGCGCTCGAGTAGGCTCGAAAGGTCTTGAGCGGCATCGTGGCTCTGAACACGGACCTGCCGCTCTCAGCGTCCCACAGGCTCTTGCAGGCCTCTCCCCGGGACCTGTACACGCCGGCAGGCACAAGCAGCCCCACGTAGGCTTGGAACTCGACGCGGCCCATGGGCTTCCATCCGTCGATGGCGGGCCTGCGCCTGTCCGCTTCCAGGTTGGTCATGGCGATCACCAAGTCCTCTATCTCAGGCGGGAAGTAGGCCATGAACGCGGAGGCCTCGTCTCGCGCCACCGCCGCCACGGCCTCTTCGGTGGGGCCTCGTCCCGGCGGGTCGAGGTCATCGTTGTCGTCTTCTTCTAATTCTTCTTCTTCTTCTTCTAATTCTTCTTCTTCTTCTTCTAATTCTTCTTCATAGTCTTTGTCTTCTTCTTCATCTTCATCGTTATAATCATCGGCGAGGACGTCTTCTTCTTTTTCTTCTTCTTCATCATCATCATCATCATCATCATCATCATCATCATCGGCGAGGACGTCTTCTTCTTCTTCTTCTTCTTCTTCTTCATAGTCTTTGTCTTCTTCGTCATCGTCATAGTCATAATCGTCGGCTACATCTGCGTCACGAGTTTCACCGACAGCGCCGTGGCCGCGATCGCGATCGCGCCCAGGATCATGAACGCCACCTGCAGCACGGCCGGCGTCGTCCTCTTGCCAAATCTCCCAAGTCCCCCGCCCCGGGTCAGCGCCTGCTTCTTCCTCTCCCTCTCGGCGGTTCGACTCGCCTTGCGAGCCGCCGTCCTGGCAGAGTTGCGACGCCATTTCGTAACCGTGATCCTCTTCCCCGAAATACCTATGGTCTGCCACCCCATCGTTTTCGTCCTCCTGCTCCTCCGAGTAGCGCTCCTCGTCTGCGAGCGTTCGGGCCGTCGGGTCGTCGTTGTCCCCCTCGGCCTCTTGCTCCTCTTCCTCGCTCTCGTCCCCCTCCAAGTTCTCCTGTAGCTGCTGCCGCCGCTGCTGCCGCTGCTGCCGCTGCTGCCGCTGCTGCCGCTGCTCTTGGTCTTCCTCGACCCCTAGCCCTCGATAGCGAAACGTGGCCGGTCGCAACAACGGAGCCACCGGAGCCGACCACGCAGCGTACGCCAAATGCGATGGCGATGGCGATGGCGACGGCGACGGCGACGGTGATGGTGAGCGGGAGGAGGAGGAGGAGGAGGACGGTGATACCGCCGGCGATTGCGATCCGCCTGTGCCGACCTTAGTGCTCTTTGGCTCCCACGGTCTAGTGCGTGACATTGTCTTCTTCGTCTTCTTCTTTCTCGTTGGCACCTTCTTGCCGTTGTTGCCGTTGTTGTCGTTGTACGGCACGCGCCCGGACACCGCCTCTGTAACCTGTAACCCCGACGCGCTTAGTACCCGCCATCCACGCTCTTATCATCTCGCCGCGCGATGCGCTGTGCTTTCGCCGGAGTGTTTCTCGGCCACCTTTTACAAGACTTTATCGTCCGCGCTTGCACGTGTGCTCTCTGTCAAACTCACGTCTCTCTCTCTCTCTCTCTCTCTCTCTCATCCCGTCCCATACCCTCGGGGGGGGGGGGGGGGATCTCGCGACCCCGACCTCCTCCCTCCATCCCTCACTCCGCGGGGGATCCGCATCCCCCGGCCCCGCCCTCCCTTCCCATCCCGTCCCATCCCGTCCCATCCCCTCGGGGGGGATCTCGCGACCCCGACCTCCATCCCTCCATCCCTCCCTCCCTCCCTCCGCGGGGGACCCGCATCCCCCGACCCCGCCGCTCTCCCCCTGGCGGGTGCATCAGGGTTAACCCTTTAAGACCTACCATAGAACCAAGTCCGCCAGAGCTTATATTATTTGTTTTACATGTTGTAGTGCCATTTGTGGGAGCATTTCAAGTTGCTATACATCAATACAACTGTTATAGCCCATATTTTAATAATATGTCTGCATTAAGTCCATAGTAACTACATTAATTGCAAACAAGTGCAATAAACTATTAAAAAAATTGAAAATCGTTTTTGTTATTTTTACATATATTTCTACTTGGAAAAATTTAAGAGGCTTATCCCTCAAAACTTTAAATACAAAAAAGTTGCAAAAAATAGTTTACAACAACAGGAAATTTATTTTGAGTGTCTTCATAGTTTTATTTTGGAGATACAGCAATTTTTATATACTGCAGGAAAAACAAAAAACAATCCTATGATGCAAATTTGCAAAGAAAACAGCAGGTGCATCAGAATAAACTATTTCCAGCAGTGCAATTCGAGTTCTAAGCATCCCAGAAACTATTCAGAAAAGTCAAACATGACTTATAAAAACACTAGTATAGGCTTTTAAGGCCTACAAGTAAAAAACTACATTTTCCGCGAAAATGACGTCACTTCTGGTTTCGAGCAGGAAATGCGATAGTTCATGTTGACGTCTTTTTCAATGTGGGAAGTGTTAAGAACAGCTGATGGATCGGCAAAGCGTGTTTCTGGAATATTATGTTTTTGTTCCTGCAAGCGCTTTTTATGCAATTTTTGCAAAGCTTTATGTGGAAGGAAACCGTGACCAAGGACAAGCTGATGGCATAAGATGTAAGTACAACTCCTCCAGTTTCATATGCAAAACAAATTATTGCGCTAGCTTACGCGGTTCAGGTTCTACAGGGATTTAAAAATAGTTACACAACACGGAGCGTGCTGCTCTGACCGGCTTTAAAGGGTTAACAATAACAATGTATTGAATAATGACTTTAAAAAATAATATAAAATAGTGTGCAACACCACTGAAGTTTTTTTTTTTACCTCTCTTTTCAACCAACGGCAGTCACTCTCCTCTCCAAACAACTTCTGCTTAGCTTTCTGAGCTTCCCTCGGGTCCTCTTAATCAGCGGTCTCCAACCTTTTTTGCGCCACGGACCGGTTTATGCCCGACAATATTTTCACGGACCGGCCTTTAAGGTGTCGCGGATAAATGAGGGAGGGGCTAATAATCGGCTCAGTCATTTTTAATGATCGTTGAAAGCCCAGATCGTAATCGTGATTAAAATTCGATTAATTGAGCAGCCCTAAAGAATACTATAACTTACTAGGGTATATACTAACTAGACTTAATATTTACTGAATACAATAATGGATTTCTATACATTTTACATCAGATGAAAACGTTGGTTGAAAGATTCAGATAATTATTTGTTAAAAGCAAGACATTTTAAATGAGAATAAGAAAGAAAAGTATTTCTTTGTGCCCCCCTTTCCCTGTTAATGGCCTACCTGGCCCACTGGCAAAACTTTGCTAGATCCACCCCTGCACAGTTACCAGCTGTCAGCTACATAGAAAAGAATCCTGGTGTCATTTGTCTCTCAGAAACAGCTTAGAACTTCCCTTCACCTCATGTCACCTAAAAGGTAAACCTGTTTCTCCATCACCTGTTCAGCTCTGATGATTCAGTAAGGACATCTCCTGGTTTCATCTTCATGTTTCCCTCTCACCACATATCCAAACCAACATCTTGACCAGCAGCTTTTACAGCTGTGGCTCCAGCAAACATCAGCTGATACTAGAAATTAATATTAAATAAATGCTAACAACAGCTGATCAAGCTTAAACGTGCTGCTGTTGTTTAATGCAGCCTCCGCTGGTTTCCTCTTTCTGGCGCAGAGAGAAAAGCCGATCAGCTGATCATTGATCAGTTTCATGATTGAATTAGCAACTTTCTAGCTGAAGTAGTACGGGACAAATCGCGTTCCTTTTCACCTTAACTTTAAAGTTTGACCTCCTCGGCTGTAATTGGTCCAGCCCAGAGTCGATCATGACCAACTGGCCAATCCACCACCGTTCATTTATACCGTTAAAAAAAGAAAAGGAAGAAAACCCCATTGTCCCATAAAAACAAAAAATCACGAGCGGCCCACTGGGCAAATGCCGGGTATGCCCGATGGCCAGTCCAGCCCTGAAATACAGTCATGACAATAAACAAATATGAGTTCAAGGACTTAACGACATTACTTCAGTTACATTACACCAACATCTCTGATACATTAGCACTAAGGGAACACTGAATGACCTGGTGGTTTATGTCCATCTAAGATTACCACAAAGTAAAAGCTCTCTCAGCAAAATTATGCAACATTTTAGGCACACTATTGCCCCTATCAAATCAATGAGTTGGGATTTTTTATTCTAAGCATGAGCTACTGTTACAGCAACAGACATTAATACTACTGGTGTGTAACTGTCCCTGAGACAGTTAAAATAAAGTTGGTTATTTCATGTTTCTGTGATAGATTCATGCTTAATTTAGTTCATTTATTTACAAGATAAGATGATAAAAGTGTAACATTAATTAAAAAACATGTCTAAAATATGTGATTACAAAATATGGGTTTGTTAAATATGTAAAGTGCTGTAAAGTTTGTATGAGGTAAAGTTTGTAATTGTCACATGACCAGAGTTTGGTTGAGAGCACAACCATGGCATTGTGGAGCTAGCATGGATACATGGCTACCGATGCATCTACAGCCTCAGCGTTAATGTTATTCTGCATGTGGTCCAAGAGGCGCACACGGTATGGTTTCATGTATATTGTTTGTATAATGTTGCATACGTGTTCTACACTGGTAATGAGAGGACATTTTTGTGATATCCATTATTGTGCATTTTTTCTGTTCTGCTTGCACAAGACTGTTTATGGACACTGATATGAGAGACTGATAAGCTCAAAACATTTATGTTGTAAACTTTGTGTTTCTTCAGTTTTCACGGTGTCTGAAGACAATACGAGTGAGAGAGAGAGAGAAATAAATTTCCGAAGACATCAGTATGATGCGTGGCCATTCTTTGTTGGACCCATGTAGTTACAGTGAAAACGTACCGCCAACGTGGCTGGAAGTTCGACGTTAGAATCAATGCATGTTCCAGAATAAGAAAAGAAGGAACGTTCTTGACAGCGCAGTGTGTGTGGTTCGAGAACACAGCGGAAAAGAGGCTTGCAAACTTAAAAAGAGGAAACACCATTATTGGCGTTTTGGACGGCAACGACCACGACTTCACCAATAGAGGGCGACATTGACCATCATAAACTACAGCTCTGCAAATCTCTGCCGCTGCACACAGCAAGAACTGTAAAATCCCTGGCGGTCTTCAAGGAAAAGATAACGGCTCTTCAGTCAGTGCCAGGTTGGGCTGTGATATATCCACAACTTCATGGAGAGGTTTGGAGTTTGGAGAGGTCTATTAAAATAATAATTTATTTTGTATGAGAAAGGTACTGAGTTAAAGGTAACCAACCTGTCATTATAGCCAAACTGTTCCCTTTTATTTTACAAGTGGTGTTGTTTAAAGTGTTCTAATAATGTTTAAGAGTTCAACTTAAAAGAAGAATAACAAGGGGTGTAGTTAAGCAAATTGTTGCAAGAATCAGATTGTACTGAGAATTGTATATTTGCCAGGATCGCATGTACATATAGCAACAACTTGTTTATGCAGCAGGTCTGCTGAAACATGTACAATGTCAGTAAACACAGAAAAATCATATATTGAAGAATGCAGAGAACAAATTGAATAATAATAATAAACAACCAAACAATAATAACAATGAGTCATTGTTAATGCAAGCCTTGCATGACACAATGGTCCTCACCAGACTTCCTGCACCTGAGCCCCCAGTCTTCTCAGGGGACCCACTTAAGTTCTTAGAGTGGAGCACTAGTTTCAAAGCTTTGATAGAGCGGCGATGCACAAATCCAGCTGACAGGTTGTTCTACCTAAGCAAATACATCAGTGGAGAAGCACGGTCTGTATTGGAGGGAAGCTTTTACAGAAAAGATGACGAAGCATATGACCAAGCTTGGGAAGCTTTGAATGCTCGGTATGGCCACCCCTTTATAATTCAGCGTGCATTTAGGGAAAAACTGAACAACTGGCCAAAGATTGGTTCAAGAGAGTCGCTTAAACTGAGACAATTCAGTGATTTTCTGACAGCCTGCAGCAATGCTATGCCATACATCAAAGAACTGCAGGTGTTAAATGACTGTGAAGAGAATCAAAAATTGCTCCAAAAACTTCCTGACTGGGTGACTTCTCGTTGGAATCGTCGCGTCACAGTGCAGTTACGGCAAAAAGAAGAATATCCAAGCTTCAAACAATTTGCTGATTTTGTTGCAGAAGAAGCGGAAGTTGCATGCAATCCTGTACCATCATTTCATGCCTTGAAACACACTGAAGAAAGGTCAGCTAGAGACATAAAGCGTCCAAAGGCTAATGCATACATCACAAATGTAAAAGCATCAGAGGGAACAACCACAGGATACAGCGGAGTGGAGAACAATTCAAATGAGCCTGATATAGAAAGAAAAGCAAATGCTTTGCCATCAAACTCAGTCACATGTATTTGCTGTGGAGAAAGCCATTCTATTCACAAATGCCAGACCTTTGCTAAAATGTCCGTGGAGAACAAAAGAAAGTTCATACTTGACAATAACCTGTGCTTTGGTTGTCTCAGAAGAGGACACAATTCAAAAGACTGTAAGCGCAAGGCGACTTGTGGGGTTTGTAAAAAACATCATCCAACAGCTCTTCACGAAGACCGTCCAAAGACTCCAGTGAACACATCATCACATAGAATGCAGGCAGAAGAAAACATATCTGCACTTTCTTGTTGCATGGACAGAGGAGATGGTGGGAGCACATCCATGATCGTGCCTGTGTGGGTTTCTTCAACCACCACTCCAGAGAGAGAGACCTTAGTGTATGCTCTATTAGATACACAGAGTAGCAACACTTTTGTAGATCAAGGGGTATGTGAGGAGATGGGGATGAGTTTAGAGCCAGTGAAGTTAAAGCTAACCACTATGATGGGAAGAGATTCCATTGTTCAGAGCGAAAGAGTTAGTGGGCTCAGAGTTAGAGGGTTTTCCTCCAAAAGCTTTATCAACTTGCCACTTGCCTATACCAGAGACTTCATCCCACTTGAACGTTCACACATCCCCACCTCTGAAACTGCCAAAAGATGGGAACATCTAATCAGAATAGCACAGGAGATGCCTGAGTTAATGGATTGCAAGGTCGGGCTGTTAATAGGCTACGACTGTCCTAGAGCACTGGCACCACGGCAAGTAATCGCGGGAGGTGACGAAGAGCCATATGCAATCAAGACAGACCTGAGCTGGAGCATTGTTGGCAGTTCACAAAAAATGGCAACATCAGCAGAAGTGACAGGCCTGTGCCATCGCTTATCTGTTAAGGAACTTCCACCCTTGACACCAGCCACCATCATCAGAGTGCTTGAGTCAGACTTCAAAGACACAGCTCCTGGAGAAAAGAGCATATCACAAGATGACATACAGTTCATGCAACTGCTAAATGAGAAAATACACCAGAATGCTGATGGACACCTAGAGATGCCACTTCCCTTTAAGGCACGCCCTCAGCTGCCAGAAAATAAGCGTCTGGCTCTGGTGCGACTTAAGCACCTGAAAGGGAAGTTTGAGAAAAATCCCAAATTTAAGGACAATTATGTAAGGTTCATGGACAATGTCTTCAAGGAAGGTGATGCTGAAAGAGCTGAAGATGATCCCAGAGAAGGAAATATGTGGTATATTCCACATCAAGGCATCTATCACCCGAGAAAACCGGAAAAAATCAGGGTTGTGTTTGACTGCTCTGCAAAGTACAGTGGCACAGCTCTGAATGATCACCTCTTGACTGGACCTGATCTCATTAACAGTTTGACTGGAGTACTCTGCCGATTTCGCCAACACCCAATTGCAATCATCTGTGATGTAGAGAAGACGTTTCACAGATTTCATGTAAACAGAGAGGACAGAAATTACTTGCGATTCCTGTGGTGGGAAAATGGTGAAACAAACACAGAGCCAAAAGAATATCGCATGAAAGTCCATCTTTTCGGGGCCGCATCCTCACCAGGCTGCGCAAATTATGCAATGAAGTATCTTGCGAGCCAAAATGAAAGGGAACATCCCACAGCAGCCAACTTCATCAGAAGTAGTTTCTATGTTGATGATGGGCTAATCAGTGTAAAAACTGTGAATGCAGCCATTGAACTAGTGAGAGATGTGCGGAAGGTGTGTGCAAAGGCAAGACTAAGGCTCCACAAGTTCATATCCAACAACAGAGAAGTCCTGGAGTCAATTCCACATAGTGAACGAGCTAGTGGAGCCCAGGATGTGGACATCAGTCATCATGAACTCCCAGTTCAGACTGTGTTGGGAGTAAGGTGGAGTGTAAGCAGTGACACCTTCTCCTTTAAAGTTGCCCTGGAGGAGAAACCAGTAACACGACGGGGAATTCTGTCCATTATAGCCTCTGTGTTTGACCCATTAGGCTTCTTGGCTCCTTTCCTTCTAATAGGAAAGCAAATTCTACAGGAAATGTGTCTAAAGAGCATTGGATGGGATGAGCCACTGCCTGGTGAATTGAAGCCACAATGGGAGAGTTGGGTCACTGATCTGAAGAACCTGCAGAGACTCCAAATCCCAAGATGCTTTGTACCTGAAAGCCTTGGGAAAGTCCAGAGAATAGAACTCCACCACTTTTCAGATGCGAGCAATCGTGGGTATGGTCAGTGCTCATATGTTCGGGTGATGAGTGAAGACCAAGTGCATTGCTCCTTAGTCATGGGCAAAGCAAGAGTTGCACCCATAAGAGTTGTAACCATACCAAGGCTGGAATTAACAGCAGCAGTGGGGTCCTCAGCAGTCAGCAGAATGCTAAAAGAGGAACTGGAGCTCAAAATTGACCAAGAGTATTTCTGGACTGATTCACAGGTGGTTTTGGGCTACATTAACAACGAAGCCCGCAGATTTCACGTTTTTGTTGCTAATAGAGTGCAAAGAATCAGAGAAGCAACTGATCCTGCACAGTGGCACTATGTTGACACCAATCAAAATCCAGAGGATCACGCTTCCAGAGGCCTCACAGTAGCGGAACTGATCAGTTCAAATTGGCTCATTGGACCTCATTTCCTGTGGGAAAGAGAGTTTGTCACACCAGACTCAACTCCAGACCTTCTGGTAGGTGATCCAGAGGTCAAAACGACACAAATACTACAAACAAAGGTAGTAGAGGAAAGGAACTTCTTGGAGACACTCAAAAGGTTCTCAAAATGGCATACAGCAGTAAATGTAGTTGCTAGTATTCAGCAACTAGCCAAAAGAGCCAGAATACAACTAGGAAATAGAAAACTATCGAAAGAGGGTGAAAGGCTCAATAAACCATCCACTCTTGAACGCCCTATACATAAATTAGTGGTCCTAATAGAAAGTAACTAGAATGTTCCAGTGGAACTTCTTTAAAACTGTGTATGGGGTGGTTAAAGTATTAGGATTGACTTGCAAGTTTGTCACAATTAAGTACTGTTTGGTTCTGTAAATTCCTAGATTTATTCAAATTATTTACAGATTTCATAAATCATAGTAATTTGGTGGGAGTGTAACTGTCCCCGAGACAGTTAAAATAAAGTTGGTTATTTCATGTTTCTGTGATAGATTCATGCTTAATTTAGTTCATTTATTTACAAGATAAGATGATAAAAGTGTAACATTAATTAAAAAACATGTCTAAAATATGTGATTACAAAATATGGGTTTGTTAAATATGTAAAGTGCTGTAAAGTTTGTATGAGGTAAAGTTTGTAATTGTCACATGACCAGAGTTTGGTTGAGAGCACAACCATGGCATTGTGGAGCTAGCATGGATACATGGCTACCGATGCATCTACAGCCTCAGCGTTAATGTTATTCTGCATGTGGTCCAAGAGGCGCACACGGTATGGTTTCATGTATATTGTTTGTATAATGTTGCATACGTGTTCTACACTGGTAATGAGAGGACATTTTTGTGATATCCATTATTGTGCATTTTTTCTGTTCTGCTTGCACAAGACTGTTTATGGACACTGATATGAGAGACTGATAAGCTCAAAACATTTATGTTGTAAACTTTGTGTTTCTTCAGTTTTCACGGTGTCTGAAGACAATACGAGTGAGAGAGAGAGAGAAATAAATTTCCGAAGACAGTATGATGCGTGGCCATTCTTTGTTGGACCCCTGTAGTTACATGGTGTCCCACACAACAACTCAATGTCCACTATGTGAAGGAGCCAAACACATGCCTTCTCCTCTCTTTAACTGAGATAAACTGCTGGCATATTGGTTTTACATCTATACTGTCCAGTTTCTCCTGGTGGACATGGCATACAGCAGCATTGTTTAATCTCATTTGAGTCATTGTTGACTTTAGCCATGTTTTTAGTCTTCTGAGAGCACTGAAGCTTCTTTCAGCCTCAACTGAGGATACTGGGATGACTAAAAGCAGCCTGACAATTGTCATGATAATAAATACTAGTTAATCTATAGCACCAAATCATGAGTCAGTCACCTGTGACCTCGCCTCTTCACCTCTGTCTGAGCTACAACATGGCAGAGCTGCCTCTGTCACCTGATTAACAGTGAGACATTCCACATACATGCAGTCACACATGTGCTTCAAATACAGTCATGAACCAACAAGTCATCATCCAATTTCACCTGTGATCTTGTATCACCATTACTCTCTGAGCTTTGTGTTGGTTCTTCTGTCACCTGACAAATAGGACATACATGACCATAAGAATAAAATGTGGAGCTGCTTTAGTGTTTCTGTCAATTTGTGCAGATCTTGACTCATCAGTAATGTTTGTAGGCTGAGTGCATTTTTACAACAATTTGTGCAAACTGCACTACAAGGTGGAATATTTGCAAAATCGTGACTACCTCATGATATTTTGTCTCAAAAATTAACCCTATGAATATGACAGTACCATTAGGATGACATTATTGTGTCACCAACATTTTGACGTTAGACATATAATTTTAACAGCCTCTGTAAACTAATATCCGGGCTTGCTCGAAGCTGCCGTTTTCTCCGACAGCTTCAATCAAAATTAGAAATGCTACTCTGGGAGACTCAGATAACTAATAGTGCTGCCTGTTGTGCAGTTAGTTTCCAAAACACGTTATTAATGGGTACATACAATTTTAGACTGATGTGGGCCAAAGCTTAGCATAGCCTGTAACGTTATTATGACGGACACATTTTATGAGTGAACTTGAGTTTAAGTGACTTACAGGTTTCTTTGAAAAATACTTTCTTATATCCAGGTTCTTCCTTTTTGCTGCCGTCCTCCTCTCCTCCTCGCAGCGCAGGTTTGCCGCTGCTAAAACTAAACAGAGCTCACTGAAAGGCACAGCCAATCACATTAGCCATATTTGTCACATGACGTAGGACTCCAGTAGAGAACGTAATTTAACTCTTTCTGCACCGCTGGGTGAATGAGACGCTGACAGATCTTTTTTTTTCTTCTTTCTATCGTGTTGTTTTTCTTTACTCGAAGAGATCAAATTATTGGTGGGGACAATTCAATCATCGCTGGATATTGGTGGGGACACGTCCCTTCCGTCCATGCCAAATCTACGCCCTTGCCTCTAGGTTACTTTAAACTCACAGTGAACTGACAAAAATTAGCTTTAGAGCGGCTAAGAAACACGTTGCTCTGTTTCACAAAAGCCGAACACACACTGGTGTCAGAATTGCAGCAGCTCTCCGGATGAAAGGTGAGTGGTTAGCCTGTGAGACACCGAGCTAGCATTAGCATGATCACGACGGTAAGTCTCTACAAGTTTTTTTTCCTTCAGAATAACCCTTTGTCTTACCGACGTTGCTTCTCTCCTTCATCCAGCCACTCAACTCCGGACTTCCAGCAGGTAAGTATGCTGGCTTTCCTTCCTCTCAAGTCTGAGTTTTTCCTCTCTTTTGTCCGTGGATTTCTCGGTTTGAGTAGTAGATGCCTCCACTCCTCTTGCTGAGATGAGAAAAAACCCGGTAGCTCCATGCACCTTCACCTCACTTCCTGGCTGACAGGGTCAATCCGGTCGTTAAGTGATGACGTGACGAATCCTACTTCCGGGCCTAAAGTAGTCTGCGTTTAATATGGCTTTTATGTTGTTAACATGTTTAATGTTATGTATTTTCTTCTATTTAATCTCAAAAAGCTCCTAAAACAGTCAGTGATCACTGTTGACCTCCCTCGGCTTTTATTACCGCTAATCATTTATTTAAGCTCAGTTTTTAAAACCTTAGGATGTAACTACAGCCCAGCCAATGCAGCAGTATATGAATGACTAACCTGGTATTGTGGATGGATTATCTCAGTTGTTCTCCTGGCTGAGGTTTGGTCCTTTTACAGCATCCTGCCATGCGATTACATTTGTTCCTGACCACCGAGAACACTCACGTTAACTTTTATCGAGTGGAAAAAAAGCTAGCTTAGCTAACATAGCTGTGTCGCTAGCGGTCACGTAGCACATCATTATATACGAGCTAGCCAAACTTCAGTAACCCTACACTGCTGTTTAGTTTTCTGTCTTAATTTATGTTGGAATTGATAACAGAGCTGTACGTTTTAATTTGTTTCCAAAACCCCGCAGTCAGGATGCTATATTGTATTTAGATAGAAGCTAGCGAGCTAACTTCCTGCTAACTTCTAACTCCGTTAAATGTCATAAATTCCATTTTCATGGATGCCTGGATGGTAAACTCAATTGTTACACCTAGTAGAGCAGAACGCTTATCATTTTATTAAAGATGAAAGAATTTAGACAGTTTTTCAACTCTCAGTAATGCCATAGTGATCGTTTGATATATGGACCTGCAGCGGAGTTTAGACCCAGACTAGTGACGTCAGATTTAACGACTGGATGCGGCCTGGGTAGGCTCTGATTGGTTGCTGAGCTAGGTGCCCTCACGTGGGGTGAACTGAGAGGTGCATTCAATGGTCATAGGAAATATGACGCTTTGTTGGTGTGGACAGTTAAAATAAAGAGTAAATACTCTCTCTTCTCTATCATGGGTGTAAATATGATTTTTTTTTTCATCTGGGCTACACTAACATAGAAGCTAATGGTAACTTAATGCCAAAGCTAATGATCCAAGATGGCGGTCTAGGAAAACAAAGTGGTTCCCCTTGGATACAAGATGGCGGCGAGCACATGGTGCGCATGGAGCACAGGGACTTAGGATGAAGTTTAAATACAGGTAAGCCTTTAAAGATGGAAGCAAAATATATGAGTAGAGTCGAAGATGAATAACGATTTCACAATAGTAATGCCTCAGTTTTTATTTATTTTATTATTAAAGCAAGGATGGAAGTAGATTAATAAGAACAGTTCACATAAGCCAGAGAGACACTGATGCCCACGAGAATCCCGTGAGTATAAATAATAATAATAATCTTAAGTCATATTTCACAGCTTGTTTCTGAAAAGGACTGAAATGAATTCAACAAATGTTTTCTGTAATATAGTATAACAATCATATTAAAAAGAGAATAGAAACTGAACACAGACCTGAGACAGTGAAACAGACCAAGTCTGAGGTCAAAGGTCAGACTGTGTTTCCACTGTAAAGTCTCTTGTTGCTCACTGCAGGTGTCTCAGAACTGTTAGCTTCATTTTAAAACCAACATTGTATTTAATATCAGAAATCCCCTTTTGATTTTTTGGCCTGTCATTCTCAAGCAGGAACCTCAGAAAGGTATTTATGAGTTTTCTTTGACATCAAAATGCAAAGAGATTACAAAAGCTACAGGTGTTACCATGTTTTATGACCGTTGGCTATAACAGAAATGTATTAATCTCTTAATGTTTTTGTGCTGCTTTGATGAAACTATTTAACAACCGCCCTGAATCGGCATACTTCCTGCCACCGCCATTGCACTTTAGAATTTAAAAATCCTGCGACCAGCTGAGGGTCATCAGCTGGGACTTCAAAGATGAAACCGCTAAACCTCTAATAACAAAAAGGAACACGGTGGCAGCCATCACAGATGGGGAGACCCTGGCCAAGGTCACGATTTTTGAAGAATTTGCCTCAAAAGTCCAGCAGGGAGGGGGGGGACTTTTATAATGAGAGGCCATGAACTCAGGGGCGTAGTCCCCCCTTACTACATTAATGTAACAGCTAAAACCCAGTTTTGTAGAGCACCCACCCTTAGTGTTAGCATGAGCCCAGTTTGGACAGGTGTACCTGCTGCTTTTACACTGTGAAGTTCACATTTATAGAGCAGAGTGATTTGTAATGACTGATTTCATGTCTTTGGTAAATGGCCTGCATTTGTATAGCGCTTTTCTAGTCCTTAAGGACCCCAAAGCGCTTTACACTACATTCAGTCATTCACACACACATTCACACACTGGCGATAGCAAGCTACATTGTAGCCACAGCTGCTCTGGGGCGCACTGACAGAGGCGAGGCTGCCGGACACAGACGCCACCGGGCCCTCTGACCACCACCAGTAGGCAAACACGGGGTTAGTATCTTGCCCAAGGATATTTGGCATGTGGCCAGGAGGCAGCCTGGGATTGAACCACCCACCTTCTGATTAGTGGCTGACCTGCTCTGCCACCTGAGCTACAGCCACCCTGTTGACATGTTTATGAGCCCTGCAGCAGCCTCTCATTGTTATTGTTGCTGTGATTGTGAAGAACACTGTGGTCACTTTAATGCTAGAATCAAACTGTGATCACATAAATAAGATAAGATAAGATAACCTTTATTAGTCCCACACGTGGGAAATTTGTTTTGTCACAGCAGGAAGTGGACAGTGCAAAAGTTATATACCGAAAATTAGAGTACAATAAGAATAAAGTACTGTACACAACTGTACAGAATAGAATAAAATAAAATGCTATATACAGTAGGATAAATAGAATAAAATATACAATAGGATAAAAATAGAATACAAATTCTATATATAACTGAGTAAAAATACAACTTTGTCAGAAAAAGAGTATTGCACTTAGTGTTATTGCACATGTGTGGATGTGTGTGTTTGATCAGACCTGCGAGACCTCTCCGTCCCACACTGTGGGTGCTGCAGCCACTGCAGGAGCTGCTCAGTGCTGTCAGAGTCTCCTGCATGGGGTGGGAGATGTTGTCCATCAGGGATGACAGCTTAGCCACCATTCTCCTGTCACTCACCACCTCCACTGGGTCCAGAGGGCATCCTAGAACAGAGCTGGCCCTTCGGATCAGCCTGTTGATGAGTAAATATGATGTTGATGAGCTATTAATAAGATGTCTCCAAAAGTTGATTCTGTTCATCTGGACGTAGCATTTTGTGGGAGAAACGTTTCATCATCCAA
This sequence comes from Astatotilapia calliptera, assembly GCF_900246225.1. Classification (NCBI taxonomy): domain Eukaryota; kingdom Metazoa; phylum Chordata; class Actinopteri; order Cichliformes; family Cichlidae; genus Astatotilapia; species Astatotilapia calliptera. The sequence continues at coordinate 359,489 of NW_020535685.1, read as the reverse complement.
GTGACTTCTTCAGTCTCAGCTGACTGCAGGTTTCACCAAATCTTATAAACAGTACATTTGCATAATGACTGAAACCAGCCCACTGAAGGAACAATGGGCTGGGAGGTCAGTTCCGTAATCAAAATTATGCAAATTCTCATGACCATTGATCAACAACCACTGATCAATGGCCATGAGTACCATTCACAGAGAGTTGGGGGATGGCTGCAATCACAGCATTGTAAGATGCTCTGTATATTTTTATATATTTTATTTTATTGTTTACTCTATTTAATTTGTAAAATATGTACACACACACACACACGCAGAAAAACATATTTAGTATACACATCCAGAAATGCATATACTGTATGCATATATATATATATTGTATATATATTGTACATATATTTATTAGTTTCAGATTTAGCCATTCTTATATTTTGCTTGTTTTACGTTATTGTATTTTGCACAACTCTGCTGCTTGTGAAGCTCGCACACAAGAATTTCACTCACATGCATGCAAAACAGTTTTGAGGCAGCCACCTAAGAACTTCTGGTGGCAGATTGTTTGTTAATTAGTTAGTTTGTTTGCTTGCTTGTTTTAATCAATTTTAAATCATGCCTTTTATTTGTTTTTGTTTCTAATGTCTCTATAAAGCACTTTGAATCACCTTGTTGTTGAATTGTGCTATACAAATAAATTTGCCTTGCCTTGCCTTACCAATGTACCTGCACATGTGATGTGACAATAAAAGTGATTTGATTTGATTTGATTTGATTTGATTTGGCGAAAGATGTACCCTTATGCCCCCTCCTCGATTCAGAGATCGTCTTTCCCTTTTCATGTGACACCTGGGTGAAAATCAAATCTCAGGACGTACCACATTTCACGGATCACATTAACTCGGTGGACCGACACATCAAATTCACCAGGGAGGATTTGAAAAGTGGCAGGTTAGCCTTCTTAGACTGTGAGATTTCCATCAGTAATGGGGGACATCTAAAAGCTGATGTGTACCATAAACCTACACATACGGATCAGTATTTAAGGTTTGACTCTCATCATCCAATGGAGCACAAACTGGGTGTCATCAGGACGCTACAACACAGAGCGAACACCATCCCCACAGACACAGCAGCCAGGGAAGAAGAAGAACGGCACATCAAGAAGGCCCTGAGTAAATGTAGTTATCCCAGCTGGACTTTTGTCAAAGCTGGAAAGGCACCTAAAGAAAGCTCCAGCCGATTCAGGAGAGAAGGACGACCGCTACCCAAGCGAAAACCTGTAGTGATCCCATATGTGTCAGGAGTATCAGAACAGTTGAGACGCATTTTTTCTAAACACCGGGTCTCTGTGGCTTTTAAACCCTAAAACACGCTGCGCCAAAAATTGGTCCACCCCAAGGATCGGGTCCCCCGACACAAACAGAATAACATAGTGTACGCTGTTAAGTGCCAGGAGGATTGCCAGGATTTATACATCGGGGAAACCAAAAAACCTCTGGCGAAGCAGATGGCACAACACAGAAGAGCTACCTCGTCAGGCCAGGACTCTGCAGTCTATTCACACCTACAGGCCAGTCGACACTCTTTCAATGATGAGGATGTAACATCCTGGACAGGGAAGAACGCAGGTTTGAGCGCGGAGTCAAGGAGGCCATTTAAAAGAAAGGAAAGAAAACTGTCTTGAGATATATTGTCTTAGAACTAACAGAGACTTTACAGCGTTGTTAAGGTGTTTAATACTTTTGTATGTTTAGATTTCTGCCTCATTCGCAATGAAGCTGCTGAAAGAGAGCCATCATGTCTGAGTGTCGTTATTGATTTATCCCCTTTTCAGGTGTAACATTTGAAGATGAGGAATCACATATAGACATTAGATACAGAAGAAATGAGAACAGAAAGGGAGCTGCTTATTGAGGACATCCATAAAAAGTCGCCCTCTGTTCATGAGGAACACAAATGAATGTTTGGTGTTTTCAGCCCAGGAAATGTTCTTCATGTTTAAACAAGAAAAATGAGAAACTGCATCTTATCTTTGAAGTATCAACAGTAAAAACATTAACACCCATGAGGATTTTCTTTGATTATACATCAGATTTATTTTAGGTTTTTAAAATGAAAATGTCTCACTTAACATTCTGTTCCAAGTCAAACTGTTAAAGGAGGAAACAAAGCAAACATACAGTTTCTTCAAACACGCCAACAACAAGCTGAACTCCACACCTGGACACTAAACACAGATACACAGGTGAGCTGCTTCTTGGTAGAAAGCGGGACTCCACCTGAAGCAGGAAAGATGGGAGGGGGGGATTTTCACAATAAGAGCACTTTAAAAAAAGATTCAGTTCATCTCAGACTGTCATCAACAACTGTTTTCTTTCTGAGCACTCCAGCTTTAAAGTGTTTGATGTCTTGATTTAGCTGCACAGGGACATATGGACAGTCTGACTGGCAGCTAGTCCTCTCCGTGGTAACGTTATGAGCCTCCTGACTGAAATTCAAGTTCATACCAACAAGTCCAAACTTGCTGTACTGAGAAACAGATGAGCTGCTACCTAGAATGTGTCAGCACATGTTCAAAGGTCTGTCAGCCAAACAGACAAAATGCATAAAGTTGCAATGACTGTGATGAACAGACATCATCTTTACTCCAGCTCATGATTAAAAAAACAACAAACATATTAAGCACTTTCAGAATAAAAGTGTCTGAAGCGGAAATGAAGAAAAATCACATGAAGAGCTTCACTAAGAACTTTCAACAACATCTAAATTATTGTCTGTGTACAAACTGACATTTGTGTGTCACTTAGACTGGATTTAACTCCAACATCTGCGTGTAAGTGTGAAATACTGCATCAGAATAAATTTCACGTGCTGATGTATGAATACATGAAGCCTTGTTGTACCTGTGAGTATAAAAATGCTGATTGCTGTGACAGCTGAGCTGTGTCACATTTACAGACTCCAGTCCAAACTTGCTGTGCTTGGTATTTAGATACAGGTGAGCCGTTACCTAGAATGAGTCAGAAGAAGAGTATCACACAGATTTATGAGCTGCAGCTACAGGAGACCAATTCTGCCTTAAGAACACCAGCAGGTAAAGACACTATGCATGTGAGTGTCTGTGTGTGCATGTTTTACTTGTTTGAGCAGCCCAACAGAAGCTGGCAGTTAGTGAAACATGAGTGATGCACAATGTCAATTGGTCTGTTTTACTGTGGCTAGTGGTCATATTGAATCTGTGGTCACGTTTCACACACAACTACAACAACTTGAATAATTATCAGTAGTAACATTTAACGTGTTTTAGTTCAGCTGTGTTTGCTGAGGGTAAATAAACAGCATAGAAGAACTCTGGCTGCATTCATATCATTTATTTAGTTATTTAGCCTATTTTTTTAAATTCTACCTATGATTTCTAAACTGTTGGTCATTGGTTGTTTTTTAAAATAATTTGTGTCAGAGTTGGTGTCCATGCTGGGTTTGCTGTTCACAGAGGAAACTGTGACTGTCATTAAACGCAGGTAACAGCAAAAACTGCACAAAACCAGGAAGGAAGTGAAACTGAAGATTACTTTTATTATTTATTTATTTATTCATTTTGCATGTGGTAAAAGATCCACAGCATAAAAAACATGAATCCAAGATCTAAACAACAAACATCCTTAAACAGGACAGACACATCATCACATTATTTTGCACAAATTAAGCAAAAGTGCCTCCTCTGTGATCAGCTCAGACAGTTGGGCTCGTACGACTTAAATTTAATTGATGGGATTTAACATGAGGGAGTAAAGAGATGCTGAATTACCAGCTCATAGTGAATAATTTTACAGGAAACAAATAAATGTTGTGATGTAATAAGTTGATTTAAAATAAAACCCGGTGATCATATTAGCATGTGAGGACTTCAGTAATATGTTTCTGTCACTAATCTCTTTAAATGAATAAATGTCCTCTTAAGACACGATCATGATTCAGGAAACATGTCCATGTTAAATGAGATGATGAGATGAGATGAGATAGCCTTTATTTGTCAGTTGCAGGTCTTTTGCCCACAACCGAGATGACAGACCTTGCCGACCGTACATACAATACAAACATCACATTGGGGAGACAGGTCAGGCTAGGTAGTGAGGAAAAAAACATTGAAATGTGTAACACAAAAGGATAATAATGGAATGCACAGATATCAACACACCATAACACAATAAACACAGACAAGCAACATGGGAAAGTGTTCCAGTGTGTACATCTGATCTGGGACCGCTGAAATCTTTCGACTGCGCCTCCAGCTGACCCGATGTCCACATCATGGGGGAGGTAAGCGTTGGAGGTGGCGTTGGATCTGGGGGTAGGGAGGGTGATGCGTCAGTGAGTGCTTATCAGTATCAGTATATGTATGTGTGTGCGTGTCCATAGTTCAGCTGAGACAGTGTCCTTTGCCCACCTGTCCATCGTGTATCCAGCAGGGAAAGTCCCTCCAGGGCACTCGGGTTCTCCTGAGCCCAGACTTCTCGTTAAAGGGTGTCAATAGCATTCAGAGACCAGTTGATCAAATCCTTAATTGTCTTTTAGGTTTATATTGGATATGATCCTATCTTGACATGGAAGCTCCTGTCAGGCATCATCAGTTCAGTTTTCAGTTTTATTTGTCATATGCAAGTTAGCACAGGGTCAACATTGCAATGAAATGTGTTTGACGAGCAGCAGTCACTCAGCAGCATGATACAGTAGGAGAAAATATAATAAAATATAATAAAATAAAATAAAATAATAAAAAAATAGAAAAATAGTAAGGAGCAAAATATTAGAGAGACATGGTAAAAGAGAAAAGATGACTAAATATATATGTATCTATAAATATAAAGATATGTACACTAGTGATTAAATCGAAAAATCTTGAAAAGAAATATGACGGGAGGGCAGATGGGATATTGGACAGGAATGAGCAGCAGAAAATTACAGTATTGCACTTTTAAATATAAATATCAATGACAATAAAGTGGAGTGACCAGTGCAGATTAAACAGAGTACTTCTGAAGCTGCAGGGTAGCTTCTGAGTGCTGTGTTGTGTGTGTTTAACTGTTGTGGTTGAGGTGTCGTATGGCTTGGTGGTAAAAACTGTTTTTGAGTCTTGTAGTCCAAGCAGACAGGCTCCTGTAACGTCTGCCAGATGGTAACAAGGAGAACAGCTGATGTGCTGGGTGGCTGTGGTCCTTGATGATGCTGTGTGCTTTACGGAGGCATCGCTGGAGATAAATGTCCTGAATGGCAGGAAGCCTCGTGCCAGTGATGTGCTCTGCTGCCTTCACCACCCTCTGCAGTGATTTACGGCTGCTGGCAGAGCAGCTTCCGTACCAAACTGTGATGCAGCTCGTCAGCAAGCTCTCGATTGCACACCTGTAAAACTTTGAGGTGATGTTGGCATTCATGCTAAACTTCCTTAGCCTCCTCAGGAAGTAAAGCCGCTGCCGAGCTTTCCTGATAGCAGTGTCTGTGTGAAGGGTCCAGGAGAAGTCTTGGTGATGTTGACTCCAAGGAACTTGAAGCTGCTGACCCTTTCGACCTTGACACCGTTGATGTGGATGGGCTGGTGTTCTCTGACTGGTCGTTTCCGGTAGTCCACTATCATTTCTCTAGTTTTGCTGATGTTGAGAGTCAGGTTATTTTCCAGGCACCACTCGTACAGCACCATCACCTCCTCTCTATAGGCCGTCTCATCATTGCCTGTGATGAGGCCTATGATGGTTGTGTCATCCGCAAACTTGATGATGATGTTGGACTCTTGTTTAGCAACACAGTCGTGTGTGAACAGGGAATATAGGAGGGGGCTAAGCACACAACCCTGTGGCATACCTGTGTTTAGGATGAGTGATGAGGAGGTGTGCTTACCAACTCTCACCACCTGGGGCCTGTTTTTGAGGAAGTTTAGAATCCATCTGCAGATCGGTGTTCCCAGCCCAAAGTCGACAAGCTTCGTGGCAAGTTTCGAGGGGATGATGGTGTTAAATGCCGAGCTGTAGTCGATGAAGAGCATCCTTGCATATGTATTCCCTTTCTCCAGGTGAGTGAGGGTGGTGTGCGTTGCCATGGCGATGGCATCCTCTGTGGCTCTGTTTGTCCGATAGGCAAACTAAAGAGGGTCCAGTGTGTCAGGGAGGGAGGAGCAGATGTGACCTTTGACCAGCCGCTCCAGGCACTTCATGATGACGGATGTCAGTGCAACAGGACGGTAGTCATTCAGACAGGAGACCACTGATTTTTTGGGAACGGGAATGATGGTGGATGCTTTGAGGGACGTGGGGACCACTGACTGCCTCAGGGAGAGGTTGAAGATGTTGGTGAACACCTCTGCCAGCTCGTCTGCACACACTCTGAGTAGCTGGCCTGGGATGCCATCTGGTCCTGGAGCTTTGTGAGGATTTACCTTTTTAAAAGTCCATCTCACAGCTTCTGTTTTCAGAGTTAAAGTTACAGCCTCACTGTCCTCCTGAGGGTAGAGGATCTGCTCTCTGTTGTCTGCGTCAAAACGAGCATAGAAGTTGTTAAGCTCATCTGCAAGAGATGCAGTGGGCTGAACACTGACTGTGTTGACCTTCTTGTAGTCAGTGATGCAGCGCAGTTCATTCCACAGTCGCCTGGTGTCAAAGCTGTAGTAGCTGGACTCCATTTTGTCCCTGTAGTCCTTTCTGGCCTTTTTTATGGACTTTCGGAGGTCATACCTGGCTGCTTTATAAGCGTCAGCATCCCCGGAGTTAAGGCAGAGGTCCGCACTTTTAGCTTGGCACGAACGTCTTTATTTACCCAGGGTTTCTGATTTGGATATATGCGGACAGTGGTTTTTGTGATGGTATCATCCATGCACTTTCCAATATATCCAATGACAGAGTCTGTGAGTTCATTGATGTTGCCATCAGTGGCATCTTTACACAGCCTGCACCTGGGGTCTTGCCTGGTGTGATAGACCCCAGCCTCTATGGATCTTGTACTGTATATATATATATATATATATATATATATATATATATATATATATATACACACTGTAAAAGCTAATAAGTTCACAGAACTCATAAATTGTTGTGTAACAGATTACACAACAATTTTCTAGTGATGTTTTTAAAAGTTTTAAGTTTAACTAAAATAAAAATTATAGTTGCAGTTGCCTTAAATTACCTCAATGTTAACTCATAAATGTTGATATTCCTCAACTTATAATTAGGGAGTAATAAACTCAAAATATTTTACATATTGCAACTCTGTCATGGTCCTGGGCCATGTTGGCCCAGTATTCTCAGTTCAGTTCAGCCTCATAATGTTTCTCAGTTCACCTCCGCACCTATTAAGCACGAGACTGAGTTCATTACCCCCCTAGAGACTGCTGTTCACGCTGAATTAAAAGATTCTGGCACTGTAAGCTCCATGGGCGTCACCCCAGAAGCCATTAACTCTGTGTCTGGTGATTCTGGGTCGGTTAATCCAGAGCCTGCATTACCTACCCTCACGCCCATGTTTGAGAGTGACTGTTTTTCCTCTGCTCCTCCCAGGTCAGCAGTAATTAACACACAGACTGATAATCTCACCTTAGAGAAGCAAAAGACTAATTTTGAGTGGCATACTTGTGAACCGAATATTAAAACAAACAGTCCTGTGGTTCCTGTTCCTGCTGGAACCAGAGGGGACCACCTGGAAACTGACCTGTGTGTCTTCCAACCTTCAAAGGCTGCACTTTCTATTCCTCAGGTTACTGTCGACCCTCTGTCACATTTACAGTGGGGCAAAAAAGTATTTAGTCAGCCACCGATTGTGCAAGTTCCCCCACTTAAAATGATGACAGAGGTCAGTAATTTGCACCAGAGGTACACTTCAACTGTGAGAGACAGAATGTGAAAAAAAAATCCATGAATTCACATGGTAGGATTTGTAAAGAATTTATTCGTAAATCAGGGTGGCAAATAAGTATTTGGTCACCTCAAACATGGAAAATCTCTGGCTCTCACAGACCTGTAACGTCTTCTGTAAGACGCTTTTCTGTCCCCCACTCGTTACCTGTATGAATGGCACCTGTTTGAACTCATCAGCTGTATAAAAGACACCTGTCCACAGCCTCAAACAGTCAGACTCCAAACTCCGCCATGGCCAAGACCAAAGAGCTCTCGAAGGACACCAGGAAAAGTATTGTAGACCTGCACCAGACTGGGAAGAGTGAATCTACAATAGGCAAGCAGCTTGGTGTGAAAAAATCAACTGTGGGAGCAAACATCAGAAAATGGAAGACATACAAGACCACTGATAATCTCCCACGATCTGGGGCTCCACGCAAGATCTCATCCCGTGGGGTAAAAATGATCATGAGAACGGTGAGCAAAGATCCCAGAACCACACGGGGGGACCTGGTGAATGACCTGCAGAGAGCTGGGACCAAAGTAACAAAGGTCACCATCAGTAACACACTAAAACGGCAGGGAATCAAATCCCGCAGTGCCAGACGTGTTCCGCTGCTGAAGCCAGTGCATGTCCAGGCCCGTCTGAAGTTTGCCAGAGAGCACATGGATGATACAGCAGAGGATTGGGAGAATGTCATGTGGTCAGATGAAACCAAAGTAGAACTTTTTGGTATAAACTCAACTCGTCGTGTTTGGAGGAAGAAGAATACTGAGTTGCATCCCAAGAACACCATACCTACTGTGAAGCATGGGGGTGGAAACATCATGCTATGGGGGTGGAAACATCATGCTATGGGGCTGTTTTTCTGCCAAGGGGACAGGACGACTGATCCGTGTTAAGGACAGAATGAATGGGGCCATGTATCGTGGGATTTTGAGCCAAAACCTCCTTCCATCAGTGAGAACTTTGAAGATGAAACGCGGCTGGGTCTTCCAACATGACAATGATCCAAAACACACCGCCCGGGCAACAAAGGAGTGGCTCCGTAAGAAGCATTTGAAAGTCCTGGAGTGGCCTAGCCAGTCTCCAGACCTCAACCCCATAGAAAATCTGTGGTGGGAGTTGAAAGTCCGTGTTGCTCGGCGACAGCCCCAAAGCATCACTGCTCTCGAGAAGATCTGCATGGAGGAATGGGCCAAAATACCAGCTACTGTGTGTGCAAACCTGGTAAAGACCTATAGTAAACGTTTGACCTCTGTTATTGCCAACAAAGGTTATGTTACAAAGTATTGAGTTGTATTTTTGTTATTGACCAAATACTTATTTGCCACCCTGATTTACGAATAAATTCTTTACAAATCCTACCATGTGAATTCATGGATTTTTTTTTTTCACATTCTGTCTCTCACAGTTGACGTGTACCTCTGGTGCAAATTACTGACCTCTGTCATCATTGTAGGTGGGGGAACTTGCACAATCGGTGGCTGACTAAATACTTTTTTGCCCCACTGTAGCTTTTCCTGCCTTGTCTGTTAGCTCTGACTCTGTTTCTCTTTTTTTTTTTTTTTTTTTTTTTTTTTTTTGCCTGTCCCATTTGGTTCTTTAGCCATCAGAATTGTTGTCTGAAGACCAACAAGGATACCCAATGGATTTACTTTGCCAAATGGATCATCGTGGCATTGCCGTATTGGTCCATTTGGTCGATCTTTGTTTTTATTATTTATTATATTTTATTTTCAGATGTTACAGACGGGACAGACATCAGTGAGGGATAGGAAAGGGAGAAAGAAAGAGGAAGGAAAGGAAAAACAGAAGGGGAGAGGGACAGTGAGAAAGGGGGGGAGAAAAAAAATAAAAATCTCCTGGATCACCTGTTGAGAGAAGAATAGAAAACAAGCAAAAAAACAAAAAAAACAAAGCAACATACTAAACACAACACCATCGCATTAATCTAGCTAAGTGTAAACAGCAGTAAATACTAAATATTCAATGTTGTTGTGCAGCACGCAGGACAGATGTGCTTCGAAGTAGTAGCCAAGAAAGGTGTAATTTAAGTCTACGAGCAGTGAACACCCGTGTGCATACCTGTGTGGATCAGCGTGCTTGTATTCCAAAGGTTTCTCCATGTAACGATCTGCTAGGGAGTGTGGGGGGGCCACAGCCCCGTCCTCCAGGGTATGAAGCAGGTATGGAGGAGATCAAAGCTCCAGACATCCAGAGGCCCCCAGAACACAAGAGACCATGGAAGACCAACAGAGAGGCAGCCGCGCCACTGTCCCAGTAAGAGCTGAGGAGAGTCCCAGATGAGGGTTCACTCAGCAGCCGCGGAGCAGAAGCCAGGGGGAGTTGCAGTGACGCGCCCGTGAGCTCCGCCGGCAGCCAGCTGTGCCTGAGTGACCGAGCCCCAGGCCGAGAGGCCGGGGGCACCCCACCTCCGAAGTGGTCCGAGCGAGCCCCAGGTTCCAGGCCCCGATAAGCGGCCGCCAAGGAGTGAGCCGGTGTGTACCTGGACGCCCACCCCCAGATACAAAGAACCACCAACGCACCGGCACCTGAGGGAGTCCGCCACTGGCAGGGGAAGTGGTGGTGGGTGGAGATAGGCCTCCAAACCTTGGAGGGCCTGAGGTGTCCCCAGAGAGGTGGTGTCTGATACCCAACCTGACATATAGACACAGACATACAGGCACACACAGACACAAACATCCATTCCCCCCCTCATGCTCTCATATGCACTCACTCCACACTCAACCAACGTGGAGACAGACATAAAGAGACGCTGTACACACGATCACACTCCCCAAGCGTACTCTACAAACCGGGTCTCTGTTTATCTCTGTTTCTCCAGGGATAAAGAATGTCGCTCCTCTCGAGTTTACTATAGCTGATGCGAAGTCTGTTAACTCAGGTTGTGAAAACACTAAGACTGTGCATTCAATCACAGTTGTTAAGGTTAAGGGCAACAAGTTACCGTCCGTCATGTGTAAACTGCTAGGGGAGCTCAGGTTGACTATTCCTGAGTCAGTTTCACACTCAGTTGCCCTAGACACCACCTGTGTTAACTCCCCTACTCCCGTACCCGCTGAGTATAAGACTGTGGATGGTGTTTCTTCACTCCTGGACTATGCTGCTCTCCAACCAGCATATTTAGAAACAGTCTATAGGAATGCTTCTATTTCTACAACCACTCCTCCTGAGCCAAGAATTTCGGACCCTGACTTTGCTAAGCCGGGATCCTTCTGTACTATGACTGTTTTAAAGACTGCTACTTCTAAAATGGACAGCTTAAGAACAGCAGAGTTGCTAAAAGTGGCCTGCCATAAGTCTCTGTTTGCTGACACTGTGTTTGGCTCCACTAACTTGGTTTTCCCAGTGTCTGTTACTGCTCCTGAACTCTGCTCTCCAACTCCAGTTCCTGTAACCAGGGCAGTGCGGGCCCAGCTTTCCCTTGCTCTCGTATCAGTTCCTCGGGAGAGGGTGGCTGAGGTCCAGCCTGTCCCTGCTTCTGTCCCCAGCCTGGCAGAGGCTCCGTTCATCACGGCACCCGTACCTGCTCCTCGGGTGGGAGCGACAGAGGTCCAGCTAGCTCCTGCACCTACACCGGCCCCCAGGGTAAAGGCAGCCAGAGCCCAGCTCGTCCCTGCACCCGTATCTGTTCCTCGGGTGGGGATGGCTGGTGTTCGGCCAGGCCTAGCACCTGTTCCTGTTCCCAGAAGGAGAGCAGCCAAGAGTCAGACACCTGCTCAACCACAAGCGCAACTACCACTACAACTGGCATTTCTGTCCATAACGCAGTCAGTAGCTCAGTTATTAGCACAGTTTCTTGTTTTGTCACCAGTTCAGTCTTTAGCACAGTTAGCAGCTCCATTACCCGCTCGGTCATCCGCTCTGTTACCACCTCAGTTTCTTGCTCCATTCGCTGTTCGGTCACTAGCTCAGTTTACTGCTCAGCTCCCTGTCCAGTTCCCAGCTCAGCTCCCTGTCCAGTTCGCAGTTCAGCCTCCTGTCTCCGCTGGAGGGTCCGAGGGGCCCGTTCAGCCTCCTGTCCGCGCTGGACGGTCCGAGGGGCCCGTTCAGCCTCCTGTCTCCGCTGGAGGGTCCGAGGGGCCCGTTCAGCCTCCTGTCCCCGCTGGAGGGTCCGAGGGGCCCGTTCAGCCTCCTGTCTCCGCTGGAGGGTCCGAGGGGCCCGTTCAGCCTCCTGTCTCCGCTGGAGGGTCCGAGGGGCCCGTTCAGCCGCCTGTCTCCGCTGGAGGGTCCGAGGGCCCGTTCAGCCACCTGTCTCTGCTGCAGGGTCCGAGGGGCCCGTTCAGCCGCCTGTCTCCGCTGGAGGGTCCGAGGGGCCCGTCCAGCCACCCGCTGCCCCACCAGCAACCTCATCCGCGTTTGCAGCAGCAGTGTCATCTACGCCGCCGCCTGCTGCAGCGCCTCCGTCCCTGGCTTCCATGCCGCCGCCAGCTGCAGCCTCGGAGTCTCCACCCTCGCCAGCTGCAGCCTTCGTGTCTCCACCCACGCCGTCGCCTGGTCCAGCTCCAGCATCATCAGCTTCAGCATCGCCTGGTCCAGCCTCTGCATCTGCTTCAGCGTCGCCTGGTCCAGCCTCTGCATCTGCTTCAGTGTCGTCTGGTCCAGCCTCTGCATCTGCTTCAGCGACGCCTGGTCCAACCTCTGCTTCTGCTACGCCTGGTCCGGCCCCCGCATCGCCTGGTCCGACCACCGCTTCGCCTGGTCCGGCCCCCGCTTCGCCTGGTCCGGCCCCCGCATCGCCTGGTCCGGCCACCGCTTCGCCTGGTCCGGCCCCCGCTTCGCCGGGTCCGGCTCCGTCATCGCCTTCGCCTGGTCCGGCTCCGTCGCCTGTGGCTGCCATGCCACCATCTGCTCCTGCCTCGTCTGGTCCTGCCTCATCTGGTCCAGCCTCGACTGGTCCTGTGCCCACCGGGCCTCGGCCAGTATGCCTGACACTGGAGAGCCGCCGCTGCCTTCCGCGCGGCCGGCCCCTGAACTACTCTGTCATCTCCTTCGCCGCCGCCGCTGCCTTCCGCGCGGCTGGCCCCCTGAACTGCTCCGTCGTCTCCTTCGCCGCCGCCGCTGCCTTCCGTGCGGCCGGCCCCCTGAACTTCTCCGTCATCTCCTTCGCCGCCGCCGCTGCCTTCCGTGCGGTCGGCCCCCTGACCTGTCTCTACGTCATCGCCGCCGTTGCCTTCCGCACGGCTGGCCTCCGGACTGGCTCTATCACCTGTGTCGCCCGCCTGGTCGGCCCCCCGACCATGTGACCCTTGAACTCTTGTGCCTGCGGGCTCTGGGTCGGCCTCCTGAACTGCACCGCTGCTGCCTTCTGCACGACCGGCCTCCAGATATGAGAGGACATGGCCTGTTGTGTTGCCGCCCTCCAGGCCGACCCCCTGAACTTTCTTTGGACTGTTGTCTTGTGCTCCTGTGTTTTCTGTCGATTGTTTTGTTTCCTGTTCTGGTCCCTCCGTCCTGGTCCCCTGCCTCCCGCCCCGGGTGGTTTGTTTTCTGTTTTTCTTGTTTTTGTTCGCGGGTTTGGGCTGTCGGGAGCAGGCCCTTGAGGGGGGTGTGATGTCATGGTCCTGGGCCATGTTGGCCCAGTATTCTCAGTTTTGTGTGTTTTGTATTTTGTTCCCTAGTTATGCCTTGGTTCCTAGGTTCTTCAGTTAAGATGTTCCTTATTTGGTTACCTCCTGTGTGCCCCTGTGTAACTGTGAGCCCTCGTCTCTCCTCGTGTTTTATTCTATGTTTTCCCCAGCCCGTTATGTCTGTGTTCTCCCCGTGCTCTCTCTCCTCCTGTCTGAACCTCTGTACTTCCTGTTTTACTTTGCCCGTCTCCCGTCAGTGTTGTGTTCACTCCTGCCGTGTCTTGTTAAGATTATCAGTGTCACCTGTGTTCCCCGTGTGCTCCCACTTCCCTCGTTAACCCTCTGTGTATTTATATCTGCGTCTCCCTCAGTTCGGTGTCGCGTTCTCCCTCATGCTGTGTGTGTTTCTCCCTGTGTTTCTTGGCGAGCTTTGTATTTAGTTTTCCCAGTTTAGTTTTGTATTTCCTGTGATCTACCTTTCCAGCATTAAAGCTGTGATTTTTGAGTTCATCCCCTGAGTCTGTGAGTTTTGCCATTGGGTCCTCATCCTGCCTGCCACACAGCGATCCATGACAAACTCATACGATGTGGGAAATAAACTCAAACTTTTTCATATTTTTATATGCTATAACTTATAATATGGGAAATAAAACTTAAAATCTTAAAGATTTTTAAAATACTGTGGGAAATACACTTACAAATAATTCTAAACTATTTGCCCAGTAAATTATAATCAGCTAAAAGTGTTAGAAAACATGAAAGTAACAACACTAACAATTTAACAACTTTTTATTAAACACAATGTGCTTTTAAAAAGGCACAAACAACAGAGCTCACTCATATAAAAAGTGCTTCATAAATAAAACAAAAGAAAAAGACTCCAAGGGTCACAACCTTCTGGATACATGTGAATAAAAGCTCGAGAGTCTGCGTATTGTAGGTCTAGTGCACAGAACTACCCAAAAAGCAGGAGAAATGAGGCATCCATATACTGGTTTACACAACTGTACATAACTGGGAACAAACATCAGGTAGTGCATTGAGGTATTAGGCAACACAACGTTAAACATGAATAGTCCACAAAATGAGCAGTCATTTACTTTAAATTTGAAGTAGAAAAGCCCAATGATTAGGAAAAAAAACAAACAAAAAAAAGCTTCCTCAATACTCCGTTCAACAAGTAGTCCATTCTGAGTGATTCACTCATTGAACAAATCATTCTTCAGCGTCAGTAGACGCCCTTTCAGTGGTTTGTTGTCCTCAAGGCACATCACAACCTTCTGGATAAATGTGAATGTAAGCTCAAGTTTCTTTGGGTATTGTAGGTCTAGTGCATAGATGTACCCAAAGAGCAGGAGAAATGACTCAGCCAGATTTGTGGGACCATTCACAAATATTTCATCCTCAACGACAATGCAGATGCTTTCGGGACTGAAGAGGGCCGAATCAGTAGTGTCATCCGTGACAACTGTCAGCAGAGCCACAGGAGTGTCAGTGAGGTCTGGACCATCTGCTGACTGCAAAACAAAAATACTACAAGAATGAGTTCAGCCCCACAAGGACACAAATCATGCTATTGATTAGAGGTGTGAATCTTCATAAGTCGCACGTTTCTTTTAGGATTATAATGTCAACGATTTAATTTGATATGGCGATACATCATGATGCATTACAATAATCTTAATTTGGGTTTGGTTTCAAAACATATGTTTAAATAAATGTTTTCAATAATAAATATATGCCAAGATATTTGTTTTTGTTATTTACCAAACATTTCTCTGACCACAACATGGCACCTCCAAAAAAATAGAACACTTGAATTTTAAAAGGGAGATAGTTTTTATCTGTGGATTTGTTTTTGTTTAATAATCTTTCAACTATTTTCATGTTTTCTGGTTTATGCGTAACAATCCTCTTGCAATCTTATTCAACAATAGTTGATATATGGGAGAAAACAAGTCAGATGAGGACTGTGTTGAACCTCGTTCCTGATATACACCCTGGTTCTCCTTGAGTTCTGAGCGATGTCATATGTTCGACTGAACAGCTAGGCAAAGGGGTGGATCCTGAGGCCATTACACTTACATCACAAGTCCTGAATAACGTGGAGGTATCTTCACGCAGGTACACAGGAAGTGCACGAAGGACGAGGGCCCGTCTTGTATTTACATCATCCTGTTCCTAGATGAACACACAATATCTATTAGAATAGTATTTACACAAATGCAGAGTAAAAACCAAGTGTTGGATAGCCATGTTCTGATTGCCATTGTTATAGATCAGGGGTGTCCAAACTTTTTGTGTAACGGGCTAAACTTGTCAATCTAGAAGGGTAACCCTACCCTACCCTAGCCATAGATGGTAAATTCCGTATTTTGGATTTTTTTGGATATTTTGATAGGATAGATTTTGTCAAGATGTCCTTCTCCTAAAATGACAACCTTGTATCCATGGCATAATCACTTAATCTCGGGGCACAGTTGAAGCAATTGACACTATGGCTTCTTACAGCTGTGTACAAACCATCGGTTAATGTAATCCTGAATCATGTGAAATGAAAAATTTACCCGAATGTCATAAATTCTCATGAGCTTTGCTAGCTCCTCTGCAATCTTGCCAGTCTTGATGGCCTTGTCTCGGAACAAAGTGATGAGTCTAGGGGTGTGTCTGTCCAGCTCCTTGTAGAATTGAGTGCGCAGGTTAACATTGTTGATTCGGTGGAACTCTGCCACCACCTGTACATGAACAGAAATACACAGAAATGAACAAAGATGAATTAGGAACAGAAAACAAAAGAGCACAGCAAACACCCAAGAAAAACAACCCAAAAACACAGTGCAGTTCAGGGGGCCGACCATGCGGACGGCAACGGTGGAGACGTGGAAACAGTTCAGGGGGCCGGCCGTGTGGAAGGCAACGGCAGTGACTCAGGCGATGGCGACCCGGGGGCTGGCCGCGCGGAAGGCAGCGGCGGCGGCGAAGGAGACGACGGAGCAGTTCAGGGGGCCGGCCGCGTGGAAGGCGGCGGCGAAGGAGACGACGGAACAGTTCAAGGGGCAATCCGCGCGGAAGGCAGCGGCAGCTCTCCAGTGTCAGGTGCACTGGCCGAGGCCCGGTAGGCACAGGACCAGTCGAGGCAGGACCAGACGAGGCGGGACCAGACGGTGGCGTGGCAGCCACAGGCGACGGAGCCGGACCAGGCGTAGCAGATGCAGAGGCTGAGGCTGGACCAGGCGGAGCAGAAGCAGAAGCCGAAGCTGGACCAGGCAACGGCGAAACAGGAGCTGAGGCTGAGGCCGGACCAGGCGAAGCACAGGCTGAAGCTGGACAAGGCGGCGAAGGAGCCGGACCGGGCAACGCTGAAGCAGATGCAGAGGCTGGACCGGGCGACGCTGAAGCAGATGCAGAGACTGGACCGGGCGATGGCTGAACGGGCCCCTCGGACCCTCCAGCGGAGACGAGGAGGTGCTGGCCGGGCTGACCTGAGCCGCCAGCGGAGACGAGGAGCGGCTGGAGAGGTTCCCCTGCACCCCCAGCGGAGACGAGGAGCGGCTGGAGGGGTTCCCCTGAACCCCCAGCGGAGACGAGGAGCGGCTGGAGGGGTTCCCCTGAACCCCCAGCGGAGACGAGGAGGTGCTGGCCGGGCTGAGCAGAGCCACCAGCGGAGACGAGGAGGTGCTGGAGAGGTTCCCCTGAACCCCCAGCGGAGACGAGGAGGTGCTGGCCGGGCTGAGCAGAGCTGCCAGCGGAGACGAGGTGCTGGAGAGGTTCTCCTGAACCCCCAGCGGAGACTAGGAGCGGCTGGAGGGGTCCTCCTGAACCCCCAGCGGAGACAGATGCAGAGCCAGCAGGTGCAGGGACCTCCGGCTCAGCGGACGCTAACTCTAGCTGCACAGGGCACGCAGTCGGCTTGGGATGCAACGGCTGGGGCTGAG
Organism: Astatotilapia calliptera; assembly: GCF_900246225.1. NCBI lineage: Eukaryota > Metazoa > Chordata > Actinopteri > Cichliformes > Cichlidae > Astatotilapia > Astatotilapia calliptera. Next base: position 342,088 of record NW_020535685.1, on the reverse strand, counting down.
CAGGGCAAACAGTCTGTCCAAAGTCCGTCAGTACCACGCAGTCCTCAGCTGGCGGAGAAAGCCCACAAAGGCTGCCAGCTGAGGTTGACAGTGTCTGAGCGGGTTGCTGAGCTATGAACTGAGCTGGTGACAGAGGTAATGACAGAGCTAATAATTACTGAGCCGTTAACTGAACAGGCAATGGAGTAAGACACTGAGGTGGTAACAGAGCGGATGACTGAGCAGGTAATGGAGCTGATAACTGTGCTAGAGACTGAGCTGGTGACAAAACAGGAAACTGGGCTGATAACTGAGCTAATGACTGTGCTATGGATAGAAGTGCAAGTTGTAGTGATGGTGGAACAGCTGGTAGTTGAACTTGTGATTGAGCAGGTGACTGGCTCTTGGCTGCTCTCCTCCGGGGAACAGGAATGGGTGCTGGGCCTGGCCGAACACCAACCATCCCCACCCGAGGAACAGATACGGGTGCAGGGACAAGCTGGGCTCTTGCTGCCTTTACCCTGGGGGCCGGTGTAGGTGCAGGAGCTAGCTGGACCTCTGTCGCTCCCACCCAAGGAACTGAGACGGGTGCAGGAGTCGGCAGGGTCACGGCTGACCTCACCTGGGGAACCGGAACAGGAGCAGGCAAAGGCTGGGTGTCCATCAACCCCACCCGAGGAGCAGGTACGGGTGCCGGGATGAACGGAGCCTCTGCCAGACTGGGGACAGAAGCAGGGACAGGCTGGACCTCAGCCACCCTCTCCCGAGGAACTGATACGGGAGCAAGGGGAAGCTGGGCCCGCGCTGCCCTGGTTACAGGAACTGGAATTGGAGAGCAGAGTTCAGGAGCAGTAACAGACACTGGGAAAACCAAGTTAGTGGAGCCAAACACAGTGTCAGCAAACAGAGATTTATGGCTGGCCACTTTTAGCAACTCTGCTGTTCTTAAACTGTCCATGTTAGAAGTAGCAGTCTTTAAAACAGTCATTGTACAGAAAGATCCAGGCTTAGCAGAGTTAGAGTCTGTACTCCTTGGCTCAGAAGGAGCCGTTATAGACATAGAAGCATTCTCATAGACTGTTTCTAAATATACAGGTTGGAGAGCAGCGTAGTCCAGGCGTGAAGGAACACCATTCACAGTCTTATACTCAGCAGGTACAGGGACCTCAGAACTGTTAGCTTTACTATGTTGTTCACAAGTATGCAGCTCGAAAATAGTCTTTTGCTTCTCTAAGGTGAGATTATCAGTCTGTGTGTTACTTGCTGCTGACCTGGGAGGAGCACAGGGAAAATAGTCACTCTCAAACATGGGCATGAGGGTAGGTAATGCAGGTTCAGGATTAACCGACCCAGAATTACCAGACACGGAGTTAATGGCCTCTGGGATTACGTGCATGGAGCTTACAGTGCCAGAATTCTTTAATTCAGCATGAACAGCAGTCTCTAGGGGGGTAATGAACTCAGTCTCGTGCTTAATAGGTGCGGAGGTGAACTTAGAAACATTATGAGGCCTGGAAACACAGTCATATTCAAACTTATTATTCGTTTCTGATGTGTTACGGACCTGAAAAACGGCGGACTCAGGAGCAGGATATTGTCGGTCCGACTTGGAAGTGGCATGGAAAAAACGGTCAGATTCACTCACCACCGGAGTTTGCTCAGTAACTTTAGGGTGGCGATGGCGTGAGCGCCGTTTATTCCTGGGAACTGTGCCGTGAGTTCCGGAGGCTGTAGACGCGGGTACCCCAGAGACATCGGCTGACCGAGCCGATGACGGGCCGGGCTGTGCCGAAGGGAGGGACAGGGAGCTTGCGCAGCTCCGAGCGTGGAAGTCCCAGGAAGAGCGCAAAGGACTGCAGCGGAGAAAGGCTGCTTGTCGGAGGCACGAAATCTCTCCTCGGCCGCCAAGTAACCCTCTTCTTTGCGCGGGACGTGGGCGGCGACAGGGGAGGTGAACCGGAAGTTGAAAAGGCCGGAGGAGTTGTGGCAGGCGATAGGCTGAATCCTCCAACTCTTATCACCGTGGGACGATGTGGGGAAAAGGCAGCAGCGTTTGCAGTTTGGAGGCTGCGCGGCCCACCTAGAGCCAATCGAGTCCCATGGAAGGCAGACTCGCGCTCCCGGGCATGCCGAGCCTCCTGCCTTCTCCTCTCGTTAGGGAAGGCAGGGTCTGCTCGCTGCCGGTTCCGTAGGGAGTTTGCTGGGTCCATTACTGGTCGCGTTCTTCTGTCATGGCTCGGCTGTGTGGCAGGCAGGATGAGGACCCAATCGCAAAACTCACAGACTCAGGGGACGAACTCAAAAGGCAGCTTTATTGCTGAAGAGGCAGAACATAGGAAATACAAAACTAAACTGGGAAAAGTAAACTAACACTTGCAGAGACACACAGGGAAATCCACGCAGCATGAGGGAGAACGCGACACAGAACTGAGGGAGACGCAGACATAAATACACAGAGGGTTAACGAGGGAAGTGGGAGCACACAGGGAACACAGGTGACACTGATAATCATAACAAGACACGGCAGGAGTGAACGCAACACTGATGGGAGACGGGCAAAGTAAAACAGGAAGTACAGAGGTTCAGACAGGAGGAGAGAGAGCACGGGGAGAACACAGACATAACGGGCTGGGGAAAACATAGAATAAAACACAAAGAGAGACGAGGGCTCATAAATACACAGAGGGGCACACAGGGGGTAAGAGTCACGAAGGGAAAACACTTAGGGAACAACACAACAGGACAACTCAGGAAACATGGCCTAAATAAGGAACGAAATACAAAAATACAAGGAACTAAGAATACTGGGCCCACATGGCCCAGGACCATGACAGGAAATTTAAATAAATAAACTTCTAGAGACTTTGTTTACTATGAATGGGGAAAAAAAAAAAAAAAAAAAACCCGTCACAGTGATGTGTTGTCATTTTACATCTGCCATTTGCTTTTTGGTAAATTGTTTGAAAATCTAGACTTTTAAAAACTGGGAGAACAGTAAAGAGACAGACGTACATATATATATATACTAGGGGTGCAACAATACACAAAATTCACGGTTCGGTTCGGTTCGATACTTTGGTGTCACGGTTCGATATTTTTTCGATACAAAAAAAATGTTCATGCCTTTTTAATTTGTCATTTATTAAATTTTCACGGCACATTCCGCACCACATCTCTGTGCGTTCATCATTTGTTTGAAGCCAGCTCGCCTCCTGCAACTACTTTTCCGAGAATACGTGCTTCTTTTGTGGTTCGGACTCCTTCTGACATTACTTTGGAGGTGGAGGAACATCACAGTAATTGCTTAAAGGAGCTTGCTTCTTCGACATCTTTAAGAGTTCTAAACAAATGTCTGTCCTCCTCCTGAAAATCTTATGTATGTAAACACGCGTTGCAACTTCTTATCTTGTGCCCGTTTTTTATTTTGACAGCGAATGCGCACCTGCGGACCACTTATGTGCAGCCCTGGTTATTTAGCTCGTCATATTGCAGCCACAGAAATTCTTTTGTCCATGAAACGATAAAGCTGCACTTTCTTTTTGCCTTATAGTCTGATTTGTCATAACTTTTCAGTTTTTGTGGTAAGCTTTTCTTTGGCTGTCACTTCTTCACCCTGACCTGTCTTACTTGGCTCAGCAGAACTAAAATATTATGGCGAGCTCAGACAAGGAGGAGACGGAGGTATCGTTTGGTCTTGCTTCCCGTGAGCTAGCCAGGGAGCACAGCCGTTTATTGACATCTGCAGAAGAACACTGCCGCTAGCTAACTGCTCAGTGCGGCAACAGCACAGCAACAACAACAACAACACACAGGGCGCCCTCTGACCCCGGAAGGACACGCCGTCGCAGCGAGAGGGCGTCACCTGTCACTATGGCAACATAAACAAAACATAACTGTACAAACAGAACCCGAACAGCCCTGACCCGCTACATAGCCCCCACCTAAGGGGTCAGTCGTCCCCGACGACCCCATTACCCCACACAAAGTCCTGCAAATGTCCAGGTGCCTTCTTTTGGCGCACCGGCCGGTCACGACCGGCGGGGGGAAAGTCACTCGGGTCAGAACATGGGGTGCCACCATCATCCCACTTCTGACACCAATGTGGCGAGCTCAGACAAGGAGGAGACGGAGGTATCGTTTGGTCTTGCTTCCCGTGAGCTAGCCAGGGAGCACAGCCGTTTATTGACATCTGCAGAAGAACACTGCCGCTAGCTAACTGCTCAGCGCGGCAACAGCACAGCAACAACAACAACAACACACAGGGCGCCCTCTGACCCCGGAAGGACACGCCGTCGCAGCGAGAGGGCGTCACCCGTCACTATGGCAACATAAACAAAACATAACTGTACAAACAGAACCCCGAACAGCCCTGACCCGCTACAATATATATCCTGCTGCTTTTACACACGCACTCACATAACGCTCAGCGATTCTCTGCGCGATCAACCTCTCACATGTTTAAGCTTGCTGCAGGAGATTTCACTTGTCATGTTTGCATAGTAAGCTAACGATTGATAAGACGATGTCAGAGGAATTGGTGCGCAAATTATCATCACTCACCAATACACAGTTCTCGCGATTGCAAAGTGAAAGCAAAAAACAAGCGCAAATTCAAACGCGATTTCAATATGTCACATATTGGCAGTGGCTCACCGATGCCAATGACATAATTACCCAGCTACATTTCCGAATGCAAAACCATTGACATATATTTTTCCTTCCTACGATAGCTATAAAAAAAAATAAGCTATACGCTATACGCTTCTTCTGGGCTATATTCTCAGCAGCATATTAAACATATGAGGTCCCCATAAGGAGAATCCTGTGCTAACAGCTGTCTAAATGACTCCGGTAAAGTTTGTAGCATGCGTGCTTGTTGTTTTTGTCTGCTTCCACTTGTCTTTGCACTAGGATGATGTCGGCGTAAATGTGCAGTCATATTTGTTGTGTTCCCACTAGTGCTGTCAGCGTAAATCTCGTTGAAATGACGTTAACGCCACAACACGGCAAATCTCCGTTAACGAGCTACCACGGATCGCCCGCGCATGGGGCTGGACGGCCAACACGTTAACGAGCTAACTGCGCTAACACACTAGCTCCCACCCATGTAATTGAGCTTTGCGTGGCACATCCAACATACTGTTTTACTTTAGTCCATGACGTGCTTACCTTCAGGGTCATACGTCACATGAAAACCAAAATAGTTCCAAACGCCAGATCTGAATGAGGGTGGGGGAGGTTTAATTTGCCATGTTGCAAGGAGAGCTTAACTTCTGTCTTGCTAGCTTGCCCTGTGCTCAGTGAATCTGCGTTCGACTACTCCGCCTAGGCTGCACTGTCGAGCGCAGATCCACTGAGCGCTCAACACAGACAGCATCGTCAGAAGGAAAGTTGATAAAATAATTTAAAAATGTATTTTGTATTGTTCGATACATATGGGTACCGAACCGAAAGCACTGTATCGAACGGTTCAATATCGATACGAGTATCGTTGTACCCCTAATATATACACACACATACATATATACACACACACACACACACACACACACACACACACACACACACGCACACACATATATATACATATTTTTAATTTTATTTTATTTTTACCTGTGACTCCATAAGTAGGGCTGGCCATCTGTCCACGACGTCTCTCACTCGTGGAGCTACAACAGTTCCAACAATTTCTTGGCGACGTAGAGCATAGGTTGTGTCCATGAGCTTGCCTATGACTAAGTAGTTTCTCTCAGTCTTTTCGACTTCATGCTCTGACTTCATTCATGATCTGTTCTCTCATTTTTTCCAGAGAGGCTGGGGTTTGATCCTTCGGTAGGTTAGTGATGTAGTTGACCTCAGCTTTTCGAGCTTTCTTTATGTTTTGATGGGGGTGATCATTGTTGGGGTTGTTTCGGCTCTGCCTCCCTGTGTTGATGGCTACTTCTGCAACCCCAGCTTTGGCCAGATTGTTACGGTAAGATGCAAACTTGTACCCCATGTGGTGTTTCCATCCCAACGCCCCGTCTTCACCAGCTGTCATTCTGAGACATGGATGAGCTCTAATCAAAGCTTGAGCAGCCATTGCCAATTCCTTGTCATGTGCGTATGCTTTAAAACTGTAGATTGTTTCTGCCATTTTTTTAAGGATTTCACTCTTCTGTGATCTCTTTAACTTCAGCAATTTTCCTGATTCTTCATAAACTCGATTTCCTTCTTCTAGTATATGATCCATTTCATAACCAAAACTAGGAACAACAAATTCATCAGGCCAACTCTTCTGGCGCTGTATCGCAGGTACATGTGGGAGTATGTCTGTGTCAGAAGATGCAGTAGAGAAGGTGTCGCTTTCAGGTCTGACAACTCTTAATGTGCCCTTCTCTGGTAACTCCTGGATGTCCACAAGGAGACAAAGATCACCATCAAAGTGCGGATCCTCATAGTGAAGGCTAAAGTCCCCATCCAGTATTGGCTTGAACCTCTCTTGAATTATTTCTTTCAGCTCCTCCACTGACTTTGGTCGCTCAAGTAGAGTAAGTTTCAGGGCGGTGTCTCGTTCAACATACACACGCAAGCACATGCTTCTGGGCAGCAGCCATCTTTTGGTTCCTAGGGGAAAAAAAAAAAGGGAAAAAAAAACAAAAACATTAATTTTCATGGAGAGTAAACGTGATACAAACAATGTACAGAAGTCCATAGCCTCACTTGAACGATGGGAAGTATGGAAGGACACCTGCTGGAGTGAGGCAGTTTATTCATGGACCCACTGCCCAGCACAGCTCCAAGAGAATGTTGAAGTCAGCTGTTAACCTGCTTCAACAAATCTTCAATGTAATAATATGAAACGTTTTGGTGTCAAGAGCAATCTTCCATCTACGTTGTAAGCACAGAGAGGTGTTTTGTCATTTAGCTCTGATGGGGTGTGAACAGCCAGATTATTTGGGAAAAGTTCGTAAGATCTCAGGTGTTCAATGTAGTGCGATATGTGCCTTTGGCAAAGAAAGACAACACTACTATTAACCAGGAGAACCTGTTCAATTCTACAGAACTTAGGCAGTCCTCCCTCTTGTCCAACAGACAAAAACATTCCTACATTATAATCAGTTCCATCAATGCAGATCTTTGATGTGCTGTAAATAACATTGCTTGCTGTTATTTGTTTAACATATGTCTTTGCAACATCTGGAAGCATTGATACCAGTACAGAGGAGACATTTGATGCTTGCTGGTGAGGTCTGAAGAATCCTGAGGCACTGAGATGAAATGCTACCATGTACTGATGCCTGTCGGTGAGTGTTTTTAACACATTTTTAAAGTTTTGTGTGTCGTGTACAACTCTCTTGAAAAAACTGTGTTTTCCCTCAAACCTCATTGTCCACAAGTGTACAAGGGGCCCAAAAAGACGTATAAGGTCAGGATAGTGTTCAATGTAGTGATGCTTAGGACGGAGTTTGAAATCTGGAAAGGCTTCTTTCAGCATTTGTCTATGATCTTGGATCTTCGACTGTAAATACTGGATGGACTCCTCTGTGAATTCTGAGGACAGTGATAACTCTACTACCTCTTTTAAGTCCATTAGCACAGTCCATATCCCATCCTCTTCAGGAACAGCATTTCCAATAATCAAAGGGAGCAGTCTAAGCAATGTGGCATTTTCATGGCCATTACCACCAATGCTTTTCTTTAAAGCAAAGCTCTGTGGTATTTTATGAGGTTTCTCAAGCTTGTCTGTTCCTTGGTAGTGAAATGACAGAATTCTGTCATTCAAATATTCAAGGGTGAAGTATTTGCGACGGATCATCTCTCCGATACACAGGGCGAGCTCTGTGGGCACAATGCCCTCCAAAAGATCATGGAGGGCATCAGGTGGAAAGCCAGTGACAGTATGAAAATGCTCTTGTTGCTGTCTCAGGACACAATCTGCCTGAACACCATTTTGACTCCGACTGACCCCATGCATTACGGCATGCACATCACTATTATGGCTGTCTTTTGTCCTAAGACTGAACTCGCCGGTTGCAACTTCATGAGTCTGAAGTTTAACTTGTGTTGCTGTGCAGAACCTGCAAAAGTGTTTTGCTCTAAAAGACTTTGAAAAGCCTGCCAACTCATGGGCTGCAAGATTGTCACACACCACACACATGACTGTTCCTTGGACTACCTTACCAATAGACTCAATAAATATCCCATCTTGTTCAAGGGTACGGAGGTCTCTCAACAAAGGACCAAGTGCTTTTTCATACCCAAATGTCTGGATGTCAGCCACTTTACATAAAGCAGCAAGCTGAATCACATGCAAGGCTGACCGGTATTTACTGGGAAGATCAGCAAGCATCCAGTATACTGAACAGATTTTGTGTATTTTGCGCGATGTGCCAAGTGGATTGGCTATCTCCAAATCATCAATGTACAAAATTAGTGTTATTTTGAACTCATCTGAAGACAAGAATGTGTTCTCTTTGAAGTACAAACCATCTTGGTGGCTTACATAGACACCGTTTTGTGCCACCTTTGTTTCTTTAATTTTATCACGAATATCTGTATGACTGAAGATTTTTTGTATCATTTTGAGAATGGGAACATGTACTGCTGTGTGTCCTGGCTGTAGCAGATACTGTACAGGCTTTACCACAGGGTAATTATTTTCGATGAAGGTTTTCCTTCTCTTGGTTGAGGATAACAGCTTCCCCTTAGCTGTGGCACTGACAATAACATTGCAGTCCATAACAGTACTGACAACCTCATTTAGAATTGCTTTACTGACAGTGATATCATGACTCTCTAAGACCTCTCTGATGTCATGTTTGAGTATCGGTTGGGACAAGAAAAATATCTGAGTAAAATGTTCCACTATTTCCTGAGATGCCATGTCTGACACATGAAGAATAGATTGCATCTTTAGAAATAACGATGCCAAGTTATGGTTCAGCTGGGCCTTTAACATGTCTGGGTCACACTGACTGTTTATCTCATCGAGATCAAATGTGTCTGCAGACCCTGGACTGTGAGTTTCAGCAGGTTCCCGAAGACTTTCTGCTGCAACTAGCTCTGGGGCGCTATCGTTGTATGCCAATACAACACATTCACCAAAGCCTGAATCACCACTATGCTTTCTACTTCTGTGTGCATTAAATGCTGAGTAACTATTTGTTCTGTAATTACAGTTTTTGAATGGGCATGGTACCATCTCATGACTTCGTAAATGACTTCTCAAATGACCAAACAGAATTCCCTCAGAAAAGGGCTGTGTGAAGTTACACAAAGGACATATAAAACAACCACGTGCTCCTTCAGTTGCATCAAGTCTATGTGAATCATTATGTGATCTTGACAGATGAGTTTTCATTGCCTCGAATGATGGAAAAGTACAAATGCAACTGTCATAGAGACATGGCAGGGGGGAAACTCGTGAATATTGAGTATGCAATACAGTGTAGTGCCAAAATAATTGTCCCCGAGTATTTGAAGTTGCAGAACACAACTTTCATTTCCACTCCATTGGGCCAACTTCACCCCTGCAATTAAAATATTTGCAATTAAAGTCAAAACCATTTCAGCCCTGTTTGCACTTTTGGCTTTTCAAAATGCACTGTTTACACGCATTGTACTTAAAATGCATGTCAATTTTTAAATTAGGTGGAACATAATTATGCCAACAAGTTCACACAGTAATTTAATTTTGTCTGTTCTGTTGCAAAAAAAATCTAAAAATTTTGAATAATTCAGGGCAAAATTCTCTAGTTTCTTTGTATTAATTTTTTCTTTAAATTAGGACACAAATGATAAAACTCACCCACTGACAACTGGTGAAATGTTGACTCTCTGTAGCGCTCTTTGCAGTCTGATATCTGTAAACAATATGTGCACAAAGACGACTTATTAATTTTCAAAAACATTTTTTGCACAGCACACACACATGTAGTCAGCTGATCTCATCTGATGCAGATCTGCTCCTTGATCAAGTGACATTTGTCCGGATTTTTGGCACGAGTGACGTCGAATCAGCACCGCAGCTGGATGGCCCGATTTACATACCCAGCGCAGCTGATACTCACCACAATAATTTACTAAGATTATATGCACTCCTGTTATTAAGTCCAGTTCAGTCTGTTAATGTTAACCGTTTCAAACTAATGTTAATAGGTGTGTTGCTAAGCTTAATAACTTAAATAACAAACTTGAAATTTACCCGTCCTATTTTCCCCTTTATTGTTTTTTCTCTGTGCTGTAAATCTTCTGTCTAAGAAGAAATCTGAGGCTGCTGTTCTGAAAATGAGCTACCTTTTTCTGAATGAATCAATAAAGATCCATTTATGGAAAGCTGTGATGAAGGCGGTTTTGTCTTTAATTATATTCAACAATATAACATATTCGACCACTTTTAAGTGATTTTGTGATCTTTAATACACTTTAATACACTAAAGTTAAGGTTTTTTACCTAATTTCTAGTAAGTGGCCCAGCCCCTCCTATATTTTTATGTATGTGGCCCTCAGTGAAAAAAGTTTGGACACCCCTGCCTTACAGGTTAGGAAGTATTTGTGATCCGCACAGTCTGCATCAATGATTCTTTCTTAGCCTGGGAGCAGAACGCGGCTCTTTATTTTCATTTCATTTCAATTTATCTAGCAAAGATCGATAGGGTCTGGCTTAAAGGTGTCAAGGAGGCGCCTCAGTCTGGCTGGTTGAACCTTGTCGAATTAGCGCGAACAATTTAGCTGAACTTCGTTCGTAGCACCGAGTTCGACCAGTGTGTAATGTTAGGCTGAATCATGCGATGCATTTTTCCGCAAGCCTTGACTTGTAGAGCTCGCTTAGTGGAATACCCCTCTAAACTGTTAAAAGGATTTCGAGATTATCTCACAACCACACATTTGAGACTACGAAAAAATACAAACGTGTCTAATTACCATCATGATAACTCACTCATGTTGTTTATTATTGTTCCCTTCATGCTAGCACACACACACACACACATAGCTCAACAGCGTAAACTACTGACTGTGTAACACGGACACTTATTGAAATAAGTATACTCACAATACGCACGTGCATTACCGGCGAATACGACAACCGGTAGAAACGGACAGTAGAAAATTTTAGTAGAAAGTTCAAAGGCATGGAGCTAGAACTGCCACCGTCAACTTCCCGGGCAAGAATACAATGCATTATGGGAAATGTTGTCCCCCACGGAAAACCGCCAAAACGTTACACCGTTCTAATTTGAAATAACATTACGTATTTGTCACATTCGAAAACTTCTAAAATTACAATTACTTGGATTCGAATTTATTTATAACAAACATTCACTGTGCACAAAGTACGAATATATTTCCAGTAAAAAATAAAAAAGAATGTTTATCGAAATTTAATTTAAACAAAACAAAAACACGTTAGACTTACCAAATTTAGGGCAGTTGATGAAAAAAAAAAATAAGGTGGTGGTCGTGGTGGGTTGAAGTTGGGGACTCTTAATCCACACGGGCTGGCCAAATCTTCCCCGCATCAAGGTAAATTCAAGATGGCTGACTCAGCTTTCCTGAGGCAGCGACAAGACTCCACCCACCAGAACGTCACTAATATATGCTTCTTAAACTTTTTGAGCGTTCCAAACAAATTAGCTAAAAAATATTGAGCCCAATTCAATTAAAGTTGCATAAAAGCCAACAGAGCTCAATACTTTATAGTTTGCTAAACTACAAAACGACATTTGAGTGTTATGAGCTTATTAGTTATGAGCTAGAACAACTGTTAGGGATTACAGTGTATATATAATATATATGCAGTGTTGGGAAGGTTACTTTTAAAATGTATTCCATTACAGATTACAGAATACATGCCCCAAAATGTATTCTGTAACGTATTCCATTACGTTACTCAATGAGCGTAACGTATTCTGAATACTTTGGATTACTTAATATATTATCATGCTTTTTACAACTACGTGAATGTACTATTGCTGTGATTTATTACTGTTACTGAAGGTCCGAACCGTAGTAAAGGAATCTCTGGCTAATACGTCGGGTTCCGTGTCGGGCTCATAGCTGAAAATAACTTTGCTTGCGAGCGAGAGAGAGGCGTTTAAAAGCTGCTCCAACGGAACTTATTGTTTTGGAGGAAAACACAAACACAGCGTACAGTCGAGTCTTAATAGCTTACTTACAACTGGGCTCGTCAGGCACTCTTCTTGGCTGCAGTGGTTATTATTATATTTACATGCTTCCAGCTCCCGTTTCTGCTCGATGACAGCTCATTTTTCCACTCGCCTTTTTCTCCCTCCTGGCGCTCACAGACACATAACAAGTACGGCAGTCCATTCTCCCTGCAGCACGGACTACACTGCCTATGATGCTACATTCTTTAGAGCTATACCTGTAGCATTCTGCCTATTAGCTTAGCACAACAACAACAACAAAAAAGCGCTCTCTCACCCAGGAAACACGCAGAGAGAGAGAGCGTCACCCTGTAACCATGGCAACCGTAACGCTGCCGCCTGGAACAACAGAACGTAGCTGTCAAACAAAACCCAAACAGTCCTGACCTGTCACAACATGAAACAGGAAAGGACCGCCGTGTAATCCATTTATTTCAACAAAGTAACTGTATTCTGAATACCACCTTTTTAAACGGTAACTGTAACAGAATACAGTTACTCATATTTTGTATTTTAAATACGTAACGGCGGTACATGTATTCCATTACTCCCCAACACTGTATATATGTGTATATATATATAGGTATGTGTGTGTGAGTGTGTATATATAAATCGATCTATACATCTTACTTACACTCAACAAAAATATAAACGCAACACCTTTGTTACTGCTCCCATTCCCCATGGGATGGACGTAGAGACCTAAAATTCATTCCAGATACACAATATAACCATCCCTCCCAAACAGTGGTCACAAATCAGTCCAAATGTGTGGTAGTGGGCACATCTGCTATATTGAGATAATCCATCCCACCTCACAGGTGTGCCACATCAGGATGCTGATCTGACATCATGAGTAGTGCACAGGTGTACCTCAGATTGCCCACCACAAAAGGCCACCCTGGAATGTGCAGTTTTGTCTCACAGCAAAATGCCACAGATGCCACAAGCAATGAGGGAGCGTGCAATTGGCATGCTGACAGCAGGAATGTCAACCAGATCTGTCGCCCGTGCATTGAATGTTCATTTCTCAACCATAAGCCATCTCCACAGGCGTTTCAGAGAATATGGCAGCACATCCAACCGGCCTCACAACCGCAGACCTCGTGTAACCACACCAGCCCAGGACCTCCACATCCAGCAGGTTCACCTCCAAGATCGTCTGAGACCAGCCACCCAGACAGCTGCTGGAACAATTGGTTTGCACAACCAAACAATTCCTGCACAAACTGTCATGCTCAACTGCATGTCCGTCGTCCTCATCGGGGTCTTGACCTGACTCCAGCTCGTCGCCGTAACAGACTTGTGTGGGCAAATGCTCACATTCGATGGCGTCTGGCACGTTGGAGAGGTGTGCGCTTCACGGATGAATCATGGTTCACATTGTTCAGGGCAGATGGCAGCTGAGAATGTCCCAGTTCTTGCATGGCCAGCATACTCACCGGACATGTCACCCATTGAGCATGTTCGGGATGTGCTTGACCGGCGTATACGACAGCGTGTACCAGTTCCCACGACTATCCAACAACCTCGCACAGCCATTGAAGTGGAGTGGACCAACATTCCACAGGCCACAATTGACAATCTGATAGACTCCATGCGACGATGTGTTGCACTGCATGAGGCAAATGGTGGTCACACCAGATACTGACCGGTTCTGGGTCCCCAGACCCCCAATAGCGCAAAAAACTGCACATTCCAGGGTGGCCTTTTGTTGTGGGCAGTCTGAGGTACACCTGTGCACTACTCATGATGTCAGATCAGCATCCTGATGTGGCACACCTGTGAGGTGGGATGGATTATCTCAATATAGCAGATGTGCCCACTACCACACATTTGGACTGATTTGTGACCACTGTTTGGGAGGGATGGTTATATTGTGTATCTGGAATGAATTTTAGGTCTCTACGTCCATCCCATGGGGAATGGGAGCAGTAACAAAGGTGTTGCGTTTATATTTTTGTTGAGTGTATATTATTTTTGATCTGCTGTTATAACCTAGTCACTGACCAGGCGTTGTCTTTCTTGATGTCGTCCTAACACAAGGCCTCTGCTTCTGACTTCAGGCCAGAGCCAAATTTTTCCTCTCACAGAGATGTGCCCCTCTTGACTAGTGAAAGTTGCCTGTGCTGATGAACACCTCTCTGACACAGAGAGCACAGGATCCACTTGAACGTCCTCCGCATCTCGACGTCCCGTAGGGAATAGATGATAGGATTGACCAGAGAGTTGCACCCAGCTATGAACAAACAATATTTCTCATAGCGGTCGGCATGACTCTCTTTACCCAACAGTCCATCCAGTAAGAGAGTCACGAGGCCAGGCGTCCAGCAAATTACAAAGGCACCCAGGACCATCGATATCGTCTTCATCAGGTTGACAACAGTCTGCTGTCGGATCTCTGTGACTTGTTGAGACGTGTTTTTACTTTGGTTCTTCACGTAGATAAAGATTCGAGTATACACGGCCACAATAATGAAGAAAGTGAGCAGGTTGAGGACTGCCCAGAAGATAAGGAAGCGGCGGCTGTAGAGTGGCGCAAGGGTGGAGCAGTCCTTAAGATCACACTCACAGTTCCAAAATGTCGGCACCAGGCCCATGATGATACTTGTGGCCCAGATGCATACTATCAGCAGCACCACACGACGCTTTGGCATAGTGCTGTGAAGCTGCATGGTGATGATGGTCTGGTGTCGCTCCACAGCGACAGCAAGGAGGTTGGCCACAGAGGCTGTCAAGCTGATGTCAATCAAAGCGCCGCGGATATACCACTGCTCCATGGTAAGTGTTCTAGTCCACGGGCCTGTGTGCAACATCAGGTTGGTATAGGCAATACCTGCAAACAGGTCTGCTGCAGCCATGTTCCCCAGGAGATAGTAGATAGGAAAGTGAAAGCGGCGGTTCATAAAAATGGCTATCATCACCAGCAGGTTGGCCAGGAGTGCAATAACACATACTGTCAAGCCCAGTCCAATGACAACATAGTCCCATTCATTCCATCCTGTACTGATCGTCTTATTCACCACTTTGTAGAAGAAGGTGACATTCTCGTTGTAGTAACAGGTATTCTCCACAATGCTCTCTGTGGCCATATCTTTGTTCTTCAGCACAGCTGGAACGCTCTTAGGCAAGCTGTCAAGTACAATTCAGGAATACTTCTCCAAGCTGCTTGAAGGACAGAGCTCTTCTTTGGATGTTGGTTGCCTTTTGTTCCGTGCTCTGTCTAGATGATCCCACACTGTTTCAATTATGTTTGAGGTCCAGGCTCTGGGGAGGCCAATCCATGTCTGCTAGTGTTCCAATGGGGAGCTTTTTCCTATTCAAATATGCTTTGAATAGGATGCAAAGGTCTCAGTTTTCTGTTTGAGGACTGCTCGTTCTCCCTTGGATTCACTAAGGTAGTAACTGAACGAACGACAACCATGCCCTTCCTGTCAGGCTCCAAACACCTGCAACAGGAAGACATGCAGTGGATGCCTGGGCAGCCTGAACGTAAAGGAGGGATTGAAAAAAAACAAGAACAGTTTAAAAACAGCAACTGGGCTGCCTCTGTTAAAAAAACAGAAATGTGAGCAGGGTGGTTAATTCAGCCCAGTTGTCAGTAGGTTTAAAAGTTCTGATCTAATCAGTGGTTGGTCTGCTAGACAATTCTTTATTAATCACTGTTGTCAATGTTTTCTTGTATATCATGAAGTAAGAAACTAACAAGACATGTATATACACATAAAATATTTATTTATAAAAGAGCATAAATAAAAAAGTTATTCACATCAGAATAACATCATCACACTAAAGACATCAAACTAGAAAAAACTTCAACTATTTTTATTTAAGCTACTTCTGATTTTTAATTTAATCGGCTATTAACTGAGAGACAAAAGGTAATATCTGCCTTATTACCTCCCCATGTGTCAGTCACATCACCAAAGCTAGCCATACTGAACCTCTGGTGTCACCCACCTGAACAATTTTGTATGTGTGTGTGTGTGTGTGTGTATAGTATGGTCTTTCACACTCATGTATATACAAATGTAATTTTAAAAATCTTCACGAAAACCAGACCTGATAATTCTCTTCGAGACTTTCTAGTATAACAAATGTTATAATGTTACCAATATGAACACCAAGATTCTTAAATAACTTATATACTTCTTAAGAGGTCACCTGATTACCTCCCTGAGGTCGTTAGCATCACCATTGTACAAAACTCTTAAGTCACAGTACTAGCTTGAAGTGTCAAATGTTATGCACTACAAAGTCAGGAAAGTAGTGTCATCAGAGGATAAAAGTCATTAGCTCTCTGGATTTATAGTCACACTCATTAATTGATTAATGTACAATGTAGAAAAGCACTACAGATGTCACACTACCCTAGAGGGCACTTGTACTGAATGATTTGGGTCAGTGAGTGTGCGAGATGACTTATTTGATGCCAATATTTACAAGTTGTAACTTTAGTAAAAACCAAACTGAAAACATGCAAATCACTACTTATCATGTGTTTATGTGTACTGTACATTTTTTCAACCCATTTTAATGAATATTTAATATTTAAAATTTTGCAGAATTACAAGCTTCACCTCCTGCTAAAAGTTCTACACCAGCAGCTGGACCATCCTCTGCTGACAGTGTCGATGCTGGACCAGTCCCAGACCCAGAGGCTCTAAACGAGGAATTTATTCTTCATTTAGAGCCTGTACCAACATCTTCCCTCTGTCAGCCTCCTGCATCCTCCTCTTCATCTCTGCTTCCTCCTGCATCCTCCTCTCCATCTCTGCTTCCTCCTGCATCCTCCTCTCCATCTCTGCTTCCTCCTGCATCCTCCTCTTCATCTCTGCTTCCTCCTGCATCCTCCTCTCCATCTCTGCTTCCTCCTGCATCCTCCTCTCCATCTCCACTTCCTGCATCTCCCTCAATTTCTACGGCGTACACCTCGGATGTCCCAAACAAAAAAAGGACAAGGAAAGGTTAGACGTTATGTTATTGTAAATGTACAAAACACATGACAGGTTCGTTAAGTTTGATAAGATTTCTTTTTTCATTTTTTTTCTTTCTTTCATTTTCTTCAGTTTTACAGACCTCATGTAAATATTTCATTTGTTATTTTTCAGAATGCCGAAAACACCGTACACAGAAGATTTTCAAATATGAAGAGATAGTAGACAGGAGAGTTGTAAATGTAAGTAATTTAGCCTGCTGCTGTGCAGATTTGTTTGCGTCTTTGGACTTCCCGGATTTGAACTGTGCCTGACTGAATATCCATAAGCTTTTGTATTTGATGAATCTACACTAATTCAGCCACTGAGTCAGGATTTCGCTCCAAATAGGACATTAAATAGGAACATACCACCTGATACGACCTGGTCGTGCTGCCTTCCTGATGTTTACTTTCTTTAAAGTCCTCCTGACATCATGCTCAGAAGGAGTGATTGATGTGGAGGTGCTCCTTCCCATTCAGTAACATCTGCTTCAGTTAGTTTTGCTTGTGAGCCACAATGTAAGCAGTGTTGCTTTGCTGACATGTACTCGATGCTGGCAGTACAAGCATTGTAGTGGTTCTTATGTTTTTGTAAACTAATTGTATAATATATTGATCCATTCAATAGTACACAAATGTTTATAAGCTCCTTTTTGTATGCAACTTGCATGTCTTTCTTAATTAATTGTTTGTTTATATCATGTTTTTCAGGAAAAAGAAGAAGTTAAAGTCAAGTGGAAGCCCTGCTCAACATGGTATGTAGTAATAACTTTGTTGGACAGGAACAGACATTCATATTGTTGATAAATAGTTATCACCTCAATTTGAACTCATGTATTTGGACTAAAGTAAATTGGCAGCTTTTAGCTATCGAGCTGCTCTTCTGTGAGGAGCTTGATAGCTGTCCACCTCCAAAGGTGGTCAAGACTTTTAAGAGTTGGCATAAGACTTTACTTCTTTATAGAGCTTATAGTTAGGGCTGGTTCATGTCAGCCCTTAGTTATGCTGTCATAGGACCAGACTGCTGGGGGTTAGTGCCCCCCCCCCTCTCTGTCTGTCCCTTTCAGGGTTATACAGGCTCAGTATTGGTTGAAGATGCAGTCACATCTCCTTTTACTAAAAACTCTCCCTCACCACCATCTGTAAACATACATGTCTCAGTAATGCAGTTCATGCATGTTACTAACTAAAATTCTTCCCTGGAGTTTCTGTGCTCTCTCATCCAGCAGGTTCCGATGGATTGTGGCTGCTGCTGTGGTCCTGCTTGACATCTACTTCATATATTATTACTCTCTGACTTGATTTGATTAATTTATATTACAATGAAGGTGTATAAAGCATGACATGAATATAGAAGATATTTCATCCTAAAAAATTGTCATATGTCACAACCTAAATTATCCTATTTTGTGTGTGTGTGGTTGTGTTGGGTCCCAATCAGCCAGAGTTTCGGGTGAGTTCATTGTGAAACCTGGCCCCACCTTATCATGCGAATTCCTGAGATCAGATGGCCCATGATGTGAGTCCCACACCCAGTTTCACACCTTGGCTCAGGCGATTAGAGGATCATCAGGGGGTCCTTTTGTCCCTCTGTGGGGGGTCACTCCCACTAGGTTTATATCTGGGACTCTCCACCATTTGACCTTAGAACTGAAGAAGCTTCTCGGATGAGAGGTGAAACGTCTTCAAGTAACTTAAAGAAGTCCAGACGCTTTTCTTTGCAAGCTCCTTTGACTACGATGACCTGGATGACTGAGAACCTTCACAGACATATTGGATAAATTATAGTTAAGGAGTATCACAGATAACGCCTACGTGAGCTGTGTGACTTTTCACCACTACACTGAAATCAGTAGGCTATTACTGAAATACACGTGCTATATCATAAACTATTATATAAATAGGGAGGTCCTATTAACATGTTTAGTTTTAAAGGACACCTTCCTGCCTTTAGTCTCATTCATGAGCAGTATTAGTTTTCTTCTAACATCCAGAAGTCTGCACGATGTGTTTCATAGTTTGTAACAAACCTTTGACAGTTAAACATAACATGACCGAAAAAGCAAAAAAACCAAAAACAAATCACATTCTAACAGACAGCTGGTGCTTAGAATACAGTTGAATAACTATTAAAAAACAGATGATATAATATTTCTGTCCAGGTTGCAGACTTCATGATGAGCATGCTGTTGCAAACTCTGCTCCTCTCGGTGGAAATGCGCCTTCTCTTCTCTTTCTTTAAAACCTTTTAAAAGTCATTTTAATCTCAAAATTCACTGTTAAATCCAAAACACACCAGATAAAGAAAAGCGAATAGTTCAGTCTAACACATGTGCCAGTGAACCATTAAACGTCTGTTTAAACTATGCAGTTATGAAACGTAACTTTAACCTCAGCCAAACCGATTTGCTCAGTTGTAAATAAAACAGCGAAGTAAACGTGACCCGACAGACAGAACCTGAGTGAATGAAGTCCAGCGTTTAACCACTGAGAGCTAAAACTAAGGTGAGGTTTCAAAGCTGTGTGCCGGTGATTGGACATCAGCCGCTGATGAAGCTGGTTCGCCTATAAAGTGCTCTGTAAGGAAACAAGCTCCAGCAGCTCTGCGCTCGGGGAAAACACTATATTTACTTATCTTGTGCAGAAAAATGCGCTGACATTGCTTTATATCGAGCACCGGCTGCCCAGTTAAACTGTGACTATCACCAGGTAACGTAGATGTGTTTCTTGAATTAGCAGCAGGTGTTAAACAGCTGACAGGTGAGGAGGAGGATGCATGCAGGTAAACTGAGGGTCTGTTGAGCTGATCGCTGGTTTCGTGAGAAAAATGTCAGCTCGTTCTTTATGTTGCAGAAGCACAGAGACACAAGACCAGGCAGAAAGAGACGATCGTTCGGTGAAAATGAGAATCTGCGAATGCAACATGTGGAACACGGAGAGTGGAATATGTAAACAAACCGGTTAACGTAACCCCCTGGGTGCACTCTGCATGCTAACTGTTAGCAGAGCTAGTGAAATCTCTGAAAACATCTGAGCACTTTTGCAAACATGTTCTATGTTGACAACCTGACCAGACATGTGAAGATTACGTCGCAACATTCGCGGCTAAAACACTGTTAAAAGTGTAGCTGGTGACAGAAAAATGGGGTATTTTAAAACTACACCACCACCATTGCTGCTTGTGATTTGATCTGCATTCTGGGATACCTGGCTGCCCCAAGTCTACACAAGCAATCGATTATCTAGGATCGACCTGTTTTGACTTACTTTGCACGGCAACCAATCAAATGTTAGAGAAGCTGCATGGGCAGCGTTAACCCCGCCCCCTGAGTTTGATGGGTGAGGCTGACAGATAAAATTAATTCAAGATGAGAGCCAGGCGCCAGGACTGCCAAAATGAAATAAATAAATATATCATTAAATAATTAATTAAATGTGTCAATAATTAATTAAATGTGTCAATAATTAATTAATTAAATGTGTCATAACTATTTATTTAATTAATTAATTCCAATTTTAATTAATTATTGCCACATTTAATTAATTATTTAATGGTGTATTTAATTAATTCATTATGGCAGTCCTGGCGTTCCATACATGAGGATAGTTGTCATGAAATCAATATTAAATCAAAGTATTCCTAAATTACCACAGCTGACACGAGTTCTCCAAAGCTGCCTGCTGTCTCAGGATCTGTCTCCAAAAAGGACCAGGGAGCGCTAACATGTTATGTTCTAAACTGATGAAGAAAATGCACATTAAATATAATATAAACTTGCTAAGTGAAGTAATGTCAAGAGGATGCCTTTAGCTCCTATTGAGTTGATTCCTTGATCAGTGCAATACAGAATCATTAATCTGGTTTTATGTAATGTCCTTAAAACACATCAAAATGAGGCTCAGTTTTCTGTGTGGCCTCCACATGCCTGTATGACCTCCCTACAACACCTGGGCATGCTCCTGATGAAGTGGCAGCCTTCTCAAAGACCTTTCCCTTTGTCCGGAGGTCAGCAGCAGCTACAGTTTAACAACATCAGATGGGAAAACATAGTAGCATATTATGATTCAAGAACAAAACATTCAACTACTGCTCAGATACTCCTTAAAAAGGATATTTATAAATCAAGAGCTTACGTTCACTTGTGCTCTGCCAGGGCCAAATGTCGGTCTGCATGAGGGCATCACTGGATACGATTTGCTTTGTTGGTTCAGCGAGCTTGTTGTAGTCGTCAACAGCAGCCGCCAAGCGTTTCTTCTCAACTAAGATGACCTTGCGAATTCTGTGTCGCCTCTTGTTGCTATCTGTAAATAATCATAAGAAAATCACACCTCCACATAATGCATATATTTACATTTTAATCTACACTCATCAATTTGTTTGCTAGAACACCCATCACATCCATCTTAAACAAACCTGGATCTGATTTTATTCTGTTTACAAAGTAGCTGTACAAGCTGTACAAACTGAGCATCAAATGGTCCATTTCAAAGAAACTGTGACACCATTTTGTCTGTAAAGACTTTGTGTTCGCACTCTGATGATGACGACAAGCTCCTCTATTCGTGCCTGCAACGCTCCAAGGCTGCCATCAGTTTGATCACTTTCTAAGTGAGAGGAATATTAATCAGAATACAGGATGAGTAACAGTCACCAAACTACAGTGGACTCTGTAATCACTGACTTGAGTACTGGTGTTGTTTTTCCCCATTACCACACACATTAAAATGGGTTTTGAAAAAAATCACCTTTAGATATCTCTGGCTCAAATTGCGGCCCAGTTGTTCCACTTTCCTTTTGTTCCACCCCAAAGCCAGGAGGGTCAACATGTCTGTTCACCCTGCATTTCAGTTAGTATACAAATAAGAATGAATGAGCAGGAGACTGAGTGGAATCTCAGACACAGACACATACCTGCTTTAGACATGTACTTCGTTGTGATGGCCGCCCTAGACAGGAAACTGTTTACTTGTTCCACCTCTTCCCCATCCTGAAACGCACCTCCCCATTTGATCTATAGAAAGGAGGTCACAATACATGACTGCTGAATTCATTCAACCTTATAACAAAATGTCTCAAACTAATCCAAAACTACAAGCTGCAGTATACCTCGCATTTCCAAGTGTGAGCCTTTGCATGCATGACGGAAAGAAAAGGAAGCATTGACAAGAGGCTCCTCAGCTCAGGGCACTGCTGAGCCACGTTGGTTAAATAGGGGAAATATTTACAGGCCACATCAGAGCAAAGGAACGTAATATGTCCTGGGATGCTAGCTGCCAACTTCCTCTGGAGAAAAAGAGGGTAAGCAAAGATCTCCCCTCGAAACATATTCAATGTAGCTAGGAGGACTCCGTGGCGACAAACAGCTATTTCCATGCCCTCCTCATCCAACTTCCCAGTGGACTTTTTGGACGACTCCTTTGCTGCAGTCCAAGATGAAGATCCGCACAACCCTTTCCCCGGGACCTATACACTCAAAGATTTTAACATAAAAGACATGGCATGATTAAGCCCTACCAGGGACAAACTTTTTAAAACAAATGCATAACAATTAGCTGAATTAGCCTCGAGTCACACAAGACCTCATATCTCCCCAGGACAGCACTGATAACACAAAATAAAAATCATGTTGTTTTTTTTAAATACACATGGTGACAAAATTAAGTACACATTAAGATAAACTAAAGTAAATAGTATTATGACAACACCAAGAGAAAAATAAAAAAAATATCGACCCATCCATATATGTATATACGCACACACACACAAACACACACACATGTATGTGTATATGGTTATGGCATTAACGTCATTTTAACAAGATTAACGCTGACAGCACTAATATATATGTGTGTCTTACATGATTTGTGTGTCTCTGGATGTATTTCACAAACTCAACAACTTCCTCTTCTCTTTCAATGAAGACACCTTCAAAGTTCCCCTGCTCTGAAGTGCTGAACGAACACAGTGACAGTTGTTTGAAAAGAAACATTAAAATACATTTTTCTACAAATCCATATTTGATTTATGTACACAATGCATAAGGTACCTTGCATTTGACTGAAAGCGATAAAGCTTGCGGTTTCCATCAACTGAGATGGCGAGCATGTCTGGAGTGCAGGCAGGGCAGCTAAAGCATGGCTCCTTGCACATCCTGTCCACCTCACACTTTACAGCACTCCACTCCAAGAAACGTTTACTGAAGGCATCACCTGATATTCGGCCAGGCTTTTAAGTAGAGGACAAACAACAGAATATTCAAGGACAGTCAGGGTGCAGAAATTTAAGGTGCCAGGCCAACATCCACTACCCTGGATGTCCTTAACTGAGGGGAACCACATTAGGCCACAGCTGGTGCAGCTCACCACTGGCAGTGCAAGGTTATAACGGCCTTTAGAAAGGATAAGGATAAATTCAGTCATGGCTCAAAGCATTCATTTTTTTTCATGTTGTGAAGATTTCATGTTGTTTTCAAAGCAGTCTGGTCAATCCAAATGAGCTTTGACAGGTGCCCTCATATACTGCGGGCCGAGAGTAATTCAAACCAAGATAGCAATGCACAATTTGCAATAAAACCTGCTGTTAGAGTGAATAGTTTAAACATTTGTCATTTTTATGTTTACCATTTGTCCATTGTTTTAACTCTGTGAAAGGAATTCTTTCTTTCCTCCCATCCCCAGATTCTCGAGGTTCTGGGTGCAAGGTTGAAGTGTTTTATCACAGGAACGTCCTTTTGAAGGTCTGTTTGATGTTTGGTAGAGCTTCCTACCCTTTGTATGGTTTCACTGTGTTATCTATGGTAAACCATACATTGGGTGTGGGGGAAGACTACCCTCTTTATGACCAAGGATGTTGTTCCTGCTTTTAGGTTTTATGACCCTTTGATCAGCAGAAACAAACACACACACACACACACACACTTACATACAGTCCTTGTCTATGTAACCAAAGGGGGTTGCAGGGGGAGGTGTTTTGTAAACTATTGTTTGAAGTTTGTCAATAAAAAGGCGGCGAGAGGAGGCCACCATTGTGGTCATTTCGACGTGCTGGACACGGATGAGAGGCCTCCCTTGCGCAAGAAATCGATCGAACACTGTTGCCTTGCTTTTCTTTCATGGGAATAAGTCCTGGATACAGCGGGGTCTGAGTTTAGACCCAACAGTAATTGGTCCTACGAGCCGGAGTCCAAGAATTTCGCCGCACACTGAGGGGAGAGAGGACACGCCGTAGACTGTCGACAACCAGGCCGTTAGGATGCCTGACAAAGCCCTGGAGTGTTAAATTCGCGACCAGGCCGGTGGAATAGCGTCTGAACTCCCCTCGTGGACGGCGACTGACGGGATTCTAGGACTCTCCTGTGAACGAAACGCAACACAACGGTAAGCAATCAGAGAGCGTCTCTATAACCGTGTGAATGAATGTGGGATCCTAGATAGAAACGCGTCACCGTGATTCTGCGTGAAACGCGAGTCCGGGGGAGCGCTGGTCACGAGAGCGCACGTGGACCCAAAACAATAGAGAGCGGCCACGGGCTGTGCGTTAAACGTGAGTCCGGGAGCGCGCTAGCCGCGTGAGAGAGACGCAGGCTTCTCCGCCGTTTGGGGGCGTGGAGATAACCTAGGTTCGGTAGCTTCGCCGTGAGGAGTCCGGAATCTCCGCCATTTGGGGCGTTTGGAGAGTGTCCGAAGGTTGAATTCTCCGCCATTTGGGGCGTTTGAGAGCTTTCAACAGAAGTTAGAGGCCTATAAACAGTGTGAATGAACGTACGTGTGTATGAGTGCCAGTAAAGTGAACGCAGCAACACAGAAGGAAACCTAAAGCGGTGTTAACGTAATTCTGTGACCTGTTGTGTACACATAGCCTGGGTTTTGGAGTAAGGCGCTGCCTACCGCAAACTTGAGAGAATTGTCATAATGGGGAATAAAATGTGTAAGTCTGCCTTAGAAGGGGATGTAAAATTTATAGAGAAATTTTCACCGGGCAGCACGCAGTATATAGGTTGTTGGCGTAAGAAATATGGATTTGAAGGGACATTAGTGGAAGTTCAGTGTAAAATGCTGGTAGAAAGAATAGCTGTAAGTGTAGCAGGTAAAACAGGGAAAGCGAAGCGGAGGAAGGAATTGCATTTAGCAGTTGCTAAGTTGTGGCTGGAGCAGGCTCAGAAGAGGAGAGAAGCGCAGAATGTTAAAAGAGCAATATTGCAAGCAGTAGTTGTGAAATCTGAGGATGAAACTACAGCTCAATCCACTGCAACTACTCTAGAACAACACCATAGAAAAGCATTAGAAAGAGCAAGAATGTTAGCAGAAAGAAGAGCCAGAGATGAGCGTGAGAGAGCAGAGGCAGAAGTGGAGGACAGATTAAAGGCTGAATATGGAGAGGCATTAGGAGCAGCATTGAGTCCAATACAGACTAGGCAAGAGAGGAGACAGAAAGGAAAGAAAGTGAACATAAATGTTACAACCACATATCCATCCCTGACACAACACAAAAAAACACATGATGTTTCAGCCCCAGAGTGTGAAGATGAAGAAAGTTTTTCTCCTGATCCAATCCATGAGGTGAACACTTACCCTATGGTAGAGGTTGCTAACCCGCATTTTGGAGTGGATGCAGATAATAGCCGCACTATTCATGTTTACCGGCCATGGACCGAGTCTGAATGTGCTGATGCTTGTAAGAGCCTTGGAGACCCATTGACTAATGTTGATGAGTTTATAGCTCGACATAGACAGCTTTGTTCCTCGTACCGTTTAAATGGACAGGAAACTGAGACTACCTTTAGGAGATGTCTCACTTATAACTGGACCCGTGTCAGAGGACAGTACACGGGCAGAGGGCCAGGTGATAACACCCTGGCCTATGGAGATGCAGGTCTCGCTGTCCAAATTAATGGAGTGTACGATCGTCTCAGAAATACTTTTAGAACAACTGCAGACTACACAAAAATTTCACAATGCACACAGAAGGAAGGAGAAGACGTTCATGAGTATAGAGGTAGATTAGAGGAAGTGTTTAAGAGGCATAGTGGACTTGAAGAAGATGCAGACGTAGCAGGCCCCTATCAACAGCAGCTGAAACATGCCTTAATGAGTGGGTTCCATCCATCCATTGCAGATTTTATTAGAAAGCAAAATGTAAATCACACCACAGATGGAGTTACTCAATGTATGAATTGGGCAAGGCATGCACAGGATGTGATTAAAAGTAAAAAGAAAAAATTGCAGAATACAGTGAATGCTGCCACATTTTATGTTGATGAAGAGTCTCAGGTACTTTTTCAGGGGCAGACTAGACAAAGTAAAGGTAGAGGAGATAGAGGTAATTGGAGGGCTAGAGGAGAACGAAAGAGAAGGGATGAAAGGTGTTACAACTGTGGGAAAATAGGTCATTTCATTAGAGACTGCCTTGAGGACCTACGTGAGGAGTATAGACGACCAGGTCCACGTAACCCCTCATATAATAAATGACTAGTATCTGCTGCCACTGTCAATACACATGCATGTTTAAACACCCCATCAGACTGCCACAAACAACAATCAGTGCCCCAAACCATAGATTTGACTGAGGTTTTGTTGAATTTATCAGGGAAAGAAGTAAAACCCTTTCGCACATTAACAGTGCAGGGAAAAACTATACAGTTTTTATGTGACTCAGGAGCAGATAAAACCGTCCTGAGGGACCATGTGTCAGGAATAAACCCCTCAAACGGTGTCATTTATGTAAAATCTGCAAACGGACAGTTAAATCAACATAGGATCTCTAAGCCAGTATGGATCAGAGATCCATCCACTGGAGAGACAGCTCAAGGCTCAGTCGTAATGTGTCCAACATGCCCTGTGAACCTTTTGGGTAGAGACATGATGGTAAAACTTGGAATCTCAATCATTCCCACGGCTGTTGGAATGATAACTGCAGGAAAAGGAGAAACTGCAGAAGCAATGGTTCACCAGGGCAGTAGCGATGTACATTACTATTGGACGCTTGACCTGTCAACTTCCAGGCCAGATCAGATACACTGTAAAATGTTGACCACAGCTGAGGAGAGATTAGCTGAGGGATATGATAGACAGGAGCCAGATGAGATGCACATCACACTTAGGTTTAAAACAACACCAGGACTTGATGATGCTTACACTGACAAAGTAATGAAACTGGGTCCTCAAAGAATTACTGTGAAAGCTGTATATACTGATGGTAAACAAATGGCAGGATGCAGTGTGATAATTTCTGAAGCAGCTCGACAACTCTTCAAAGGAAAGGTGCCACATGTTTCACTAACTAAGTGTAGCACAGCTGAGTGGGAAGATTTAGCATTTTTAGTGGAGCAGGGAGAGCACACAAATGTATGGCAGCCATGTGGAGGGGAATGGGAAACAAACATGCATAGCAGTATCTTCCGTAAGAAGCTGGGGTGGGTGACACATGCAACACCTCATACACACTTAAAGGGAAGTGAGAATGAAACAGCAGAATGACACATGGTAGATCTAAATGATCACCCTGAGCTTAAACAGATTCCAGACATTTTGTGGTCAAAAGGAAAGACTGATGTAGGGTTAATGAAAACAGCAAACCCAGTAGTAATAAAGCCTAAAACCTCATATAGACCTAGAGTGAAACAGTATCCACTTAAACCAGATGCAGAAGTAGGGATTAAGCCTGTAATAGAAGACATGATTGAAGCAGGGATACTGGTAGAAGCCCCAAATGCAGCATGTAACACGCCCATTTTTCCAGTAAAAAAAGCTGATTCTCAATCGTGGCGCATGGTTCAAGACTTGAGGGCTGTAAATCAAGCTGTAGAAAGTATTGCACCATGTGTCCCAGACCCTCATACCTTGTTAAATCAGATAAGACCAGGTATGACATATTTCACAGTGGTAGATCTGAGTAATGCTTTCTTTTCCATACCAGTGCATGAGAATTCACAAGGTTGGTTTGGATTTACATACCAAGGTAAAAAAATATACCTACACTAGATTACCACAAGGTTTTTGTGACAGTCCGACCCTTTTCATGCAAGCAATAACTAATTGTCTGTCTGATTTCATGATACCATCCCATTCACAGATCCTAGTTTATGTGGATGATATTTTGATAGCGTCTGACACAGAACAAAATTGTAAAACTACGTCTATAGCACTGTTGACACATTTGGCAAAAACAGGAAATAAAGCATCGCTTTCAAAGTTACAGTGGGTACAGGAAGAGGTGAAATTCTTAGGTCACCAGCTTAGTTCAGCAGGAAAAAGCATACACCCAGAAAGGAAAGCAGCTATTTTAGCAGCTCCTAGGCCAGTGACAAAGAAACATATGATGCAATTTCTAGGACTGACTAATTATTGTCGTTCATGGGTACCAAATTTTGCTGAAGTAAGTCAACCACTGTTAGACATGATGTACAGTGAGTCCTTAGCTATGTCAGATAGTCTAACTTGGACTCCAGAGGGAGAGCAGGCATTCTGCACGTTGAAACAACTGTTGACGAGTGCGACCGTGTTAGGATTGCCTGATTATAAAAAGCCATTTGTCCAAACAGTTGACTGCAAAGGACATTTTATGACTTCAATGTTAGCACAAGACAGCGGGGGGAAAATGAAGCCAGTAGCTTACTATTCTAAAAGGTTAGATCCAGTTGCTTGTGCTTTGCCTCCGTGTGTGAGATCAGTGTGTGCAGCAGCTCAGGCCTTTCAATGTTCCGGGGAAATAGTTTTATTTCACCCTTTGACACTGTTAGTTCCACACGAGGTGGATGTTTTACTACTGCAGACTAAAATGACATTTCTGTCACCTGCAAGACATTTGTCTTTGATGTCACTCTTACTATCACAACCACACATTACCATAAAGCGGTGCACAATTCTAAATCCGTCAACCCTTTTGCCAACAGAGGACGAGGGCACTCCTCATGAGTGTAGGGAACACGTTGAGAAGGAGTGTAAGCCGAGGGATGACTTAACGGATGTGCCACTAAGTGAGGGAAAGGTTTGGTTTGTTGATGGTTCAAGTTTTAAAACAGCAGAGGGACAGGCTAAAACAGGTTTTGCTGTAGTAGATGGTGAGAAAGTTATTTGTGCAGGACAACTAACATGTTCTATGTCTGCTCAAGCAGCAGAGATAGTAGCTTTAACGGAAGCGTGTAAAGCTGCAGAGAAACAAGATGTGACAATATACACTGATAGTCAGTATGCATTCGCTACATTACATTTCTTTGCAGCACAGTGGGCAAGACGAGGTATGATAACTTCAACAGGGAAAGCTGTAGAACATGCCAAACTCTTGCAAAATCTGCTGGACGCAGTGTTGTTACCCAGTAGAATTGCCGTTTGTAAATGTGCAGCACATACCCGAGGGAAAGATCCAGTTACATTAGGGAATGCTTTCGCAGATAAGATCGCAAAAGAGGCAGCTTTAGGAGAACATGGTGTTCATATTTTAGCGGTGCACCACCAGCAGACGTTGCCTATTACACCAGATGTATTAGCAGACATGCAGGCACACTCACCTACTGCAGAAAAACAGTTGTGGCTGACTAAAGGAGCAAGCTTGCAGGATGGCGTTTATCATTTGTGTAATAAACCTATACTGC
Organism: Astatotilapia calliptera; assembly: GCF_900246225.1. Classification (NCBI taxonomy): domain Eukaryota; kingdom Metazoa; phylum Chordata; class Actinopteri; order Cichliformes; family Cichlidae; genus Astatotilapia; species Astatotilapia calliptera. The sequence goes on along the minus strand of NW_020535685.1, from coordinate 312,392 downwards.
CTAAGAATTTGTATAAGACTGCTGCTATTTTGAGTCATGGGCTTTGCCATGTCTCCACAGGGGGGATGTTGGCAGCAGTAGAGCAACATTTTTATACTCTAGGATTTAATAACTTTTCAAAAAATTTTTGCAGGTCATGTATGATATGTTGCAAGCACAATTCCCAGGGTAATTTGAGACCTAAGAGAGGGAAATTCCCTAGACCCAGTCACCCATTTCAAGTTATTCACATGGACTTTATAGAACTGTCCAACTGTAACAACTATAAATACTGTCTAGTGATAGTGTGTCCTTTTTCAAAGTGGGTAGAAATTGTACCAACTAGAAAAGCAGATGCCATTTCGGTTGCCAAAGCAATATGTAAGAATATTATCCCAGAACATGGGATTCCAGAGACCATTTATAGTGATAATGGTCCACATTTTGTAAATGAAGTGATTGGATTAATGGCACAACATCTAGGGATAACATTAAAACATCATTGTTCATATCACCCACAGAGTGCAGGGTTGGTAGAGAGAACTAATGGAACAGTAAAGTTAAGACTTAGGAAGTCAATGGAAGAGACAGGCAGGGCATGGTTAGACTGTGTAGAATTAGTAGTATCTGGTGGTCACACCAGATACTGACCGGTTCTGGGTCCCCAGACCCCCAATAGCGCAAAAAACTGCACATTCCAGGGTGGCCTTTTGTTGTGGGCAGTCTGAGGTACACCTGTGCACTACTCATGATGTCAGATCAGCATCCTGATGTGGCACACCTGTGAGGTGGGATGGATTATCTCAATATGGCAGATGTGCCCACTACCACACATTTGGACTGATTTGTGACCACTGTTTGGGAGGGATGGTTATATTGTGTATCTGGAATGAATTTTAGGTCTCTACGTCCATCCTATGGGGAATGGGAGCAGTAACAAAGGTGTTGCGTTTATATTTTTATTGAGTGTAGTTAAAATGTACATGAGGATTACTCCAACAGAGAATGGTCTGACACCCTTTGAGATTATATATGGCAGACCATTTAGAGTTCCAGTTTTCTGTAGTGATGACAGAAAAGCAGAAGAGGAGAACACATTAGCAGATTGGATGCTTAAAATGTTTAAAAGTAAAGTTGTCATGAGAGCAAATGATCTGCCAGATGATTCTGTTTCTCCGCAGGAACAGAGCCTGAAACCTGGAGATTGGGTGCTGATAAAGGCCATAAAGAGGAAGTGCTGGTCCAGTCCACGGTGGGAAGGTCCTTATCAGGTGCTGCTGACGACGCCCACAGCAGTGAAGATCGCTGAAAGGAACACTTGGATACATCAAGCGCACTGCAAGAAGGTAACACACTTCCTGGCCGACTCTGGGTGATGGTGAAAAGGCCAGCGGTACAAAGGGGGGAGTATATCTCTAGGACCTCTCGTCTCAATCCTGGTGAAGAAACCAACGGATCCTGAACCCAACTTAGAATGGCTGGGAATGTGCTGTTCGCCTTCTTGTGCCTGTGGACCCTGAGTGGGATGACAGGAGCGCATTGGGACAGAGCAAATCACACCCAGTACCCGCATGGGTTTTCAACCAACTACTGGTGGCAGTTTATGAACACAACCGCTCACATAAACAACAAGACCAATTGTTATGCTTGTGCACACATGCCACTGTCTACACATTCTTCTGGACTGTGGCCATATAGCATCACTGAGAGCGAGACAGTTTGTTTGCTTGCTTTAGCAACACATCCAGGAGTAAAACGTACTTGGAACAGCCTTAGCAGAGGAGCAAAAGGCCATAAGGACAATGGTTTTGCAAAACAGACTGACTTTGGACTTGATAACTGCATCGCAAGGAGGAGTATGCAAATTGATAGGAGAAACATGTTGTACGTTCATACCAGATGGATATACAAGTGGAGGAGACATTTATGAAGCACTGCAGAATTTAACCACATTGCAGAAATACATGATGAATAGCACGCCAGGAGTAGATGCACCACAAGGCTGGATGGCGTGGTTACTGTCTGGTCCTTGGTGGCATCTCCTTTTAAAAGTACTAACTCCTGTTTTTGGACTATTGATACTAAGATCATTGCTAACTAAAATGATTTCTGATACATTTGTTAATTATGTACTCTTACAACAATATGAAATGACTGAAATTACTGACATGACAGAAGCCTGTGTATGAATGATGCCTGCACTGAAAATGTTAAGCAAGAGGTGCATGGCTGAGGATATACTACATAGGAATAATTTGTAACATAAAAATAACAAAACAGGTGGGAAAATGTTAGAGTGAATAGTTTAAACATTTGTCATTTTTATGTTTACCATTTGTCCATTGTTTTAACTCTGTGAAAGGAATTCTTTCTTTCCTCCCATCCCCAGATTCTCGAGGTTCTGGGTGCAAGGTTGAAGTGTTTTATCACAGGAACGTCCTTTTGAAGGTCTGTTTGATGTTTGGTAGAGCTTCCTACCCTTTGTATGGTTTCACTGTGTTATCTATGGTAAACCATACATTGGGTGTGGGGGAAGACTACCCTCTTTATGACCAAGGATGTTGTTCCTGCTTTTAGGTTTTATGACCCTTTGATCAGCAGAAACAAACACACACACACACACACACACACACACACACACACACTTACATACAGTCCTTGTCTATGTAACCAAAGGGGGTTGCAGGGGGAGGTGTTTTGTAAACTATTGTTTGAAGTTTGTCAATAAAAAGGCGGCGAGAGGAGGCCACCATTGTGGTCATTTCAACGTGCTGGACACGGATGAGAGGCCTCCCTTGCGCAAGAAATCGATCGAACACTGTTGCCTTGTTTTTCTTTCATGGGAATAAGTCCTGGATACAGCGGGGTCTGAGTTTAGACCCAACACCTGCAAACACATCTACTGTGTATGTACTGTGTGACAAAAGGGCAACTTACCATTTATGGTTACAAGAGCCACAATTGCGCCGGGTGAAACCTCAACGTTACCTGCTGGGCAGTCACACACATGGTCTGGCCTTTGCACAGGCAACAGCCGAACTACCATTAAAACACACAATATATATAAAAAAGAATTGGAAATTAACTGATACACAATAAATATACAATAACAGCCAGAGGTGTGGACTCGAGTCGCATGACTTGGACTCGAGTCAGACTCGAGTCATTAATATTATGACTTTAGACTTGACTTGAAAAAAGGTTGTAAGACTTGTGACTTGACTTGGACTTTTACACCAGTGAATTGGGACTTGAATTGGACTTGAACCTGTTTACTTGAAAAGACTTGATATTTTACCCACATCTAAAATTTAACATACATATTATATAAAAAGTGTGGACCATTAATTCACTTTATTCATTCATTCATTCTTACCACACTCCGTATGTATGTGAGCGTGAGCTGTAGCACAGCCATTAACCAGATTTAAAAAAAAAACAAAAAAAAACCACTCGAGCCAAAAATGCTCCCAAGAGTAATTTCTTTCTGCTACATAAACTACGAAGTAGTCGACAAAAAACGAAATGCAACATGCAAAACATGCAAGAAGAGAATTACAGATGGAGATGGAAGAACTTCCAACTTTGTCCGACATTTGGGAAAAAAATTTTTGGTTAGAAAATCTGTCCCACCTTAGTGTGTAATTGAGTAGTCCTGCTATATATGGCCTTTTTCTTCTGTCATTTATGTCAATACATCAAATAAAATACTTTGATCTTATGTTGGCTGTGAAGGTTCTCAGTCATCCAGGTCATCGTAGTCAAAGGAGCTTGCAAAGAAAAGCGTCTGGACTTCTTTAAGTTACTTGAAGACGTTTCACCTCTCATCCGAGAAGCTTCTTCAGTTCTAAGGTCAAATGGTGGAGAGTCCCAGATATAAACCTAGTGGGAGTGACCCCCCACAGAGGGACAAAAGGACCCCCTGATGATCCTCTAATCGCCTGAGCCGAAAGACAAAACGCCAAAACACAGACTTAACAATGTGGTGTATGCTGTACAGTGTAGTGAAGAATGCCCAGACCTCTACATTGGAGAGACCAAACAGCCACTTCACAAGCGCATGGCACAACACAGAAGAGCAACCTCCACAGGACAAGACTCAGCAGTCCATCTGCATCTTAAGGATAAAGGACACTCCTTCGAGGATGCCAATGTTCACATTTTGGACAGAGAGGACAGATGGTTTGAAAGAGGAGTGAAAGAAGCCATCTATGTCCACTGTGAGTGACCATCTTTGAACAGAGGCGGCGGTTTACGACACCAACTCCCTGCCATTTATAATCCAGTTTTGAGATCCCTTCCCAGACGCCTTAACGCCCACTCACATCCTGGGCCATCTGATCTCAGGAATTCGCATGATAAGGTGGGGCCAGGTTTCACAATGAACTCACCCGAAACTCTGGCTGATTGGGACCCACACCCAGTTTCACACCTTGGCTCAGGCGATTAGAGGATCATCAGGGGGTCCTTTTGTCCCTCTGTGGGGGGTCACTCCCACTAGGTTTATATCTGGGACTCTCCACCATTTGACCTTAGAACTGAAGAAGCTTCTCGGATGAGAGGTGAAACGTCTTCAAGTAACTTAAAGAAGTCCAGACGCTTTTCTTTGCAAGCTCCTTTGACTTGATCTTATGTTATTAGCTGTTTTTTATTTGCAAAGGTCAGTTATTCTTAACAGGGATGCTAAACATTGCTTATTAGAACTGTATGCAGAGATTTGAGAAAAGTGTTTTAATAAATATTGTTTATATTTTTTTTATTTATATTTTCATTGTCTGAAAACTATGAGGGTTTAAGTGTTAATAGTTATTTAGGATCAACTTAAAGTCAAATGCAATTCATGAATGGCTGTAATGGAATTTCTGACACGAGTCTAATCTGCTTACCTCTATCAGATTTGAAGAATACCAGATGAAAAAGAGGATCACAAATGAACCTCAACAGCCTTGTCTTTATGTCAGGGGCTTCTATCTCCTCCTTTGGCCAGCCTATTACCCCAGCAGGGTACCTGATTACAGACAAGAAAGCTCCTTACCATGCATGGAGGGTTTCACCCCAAGTCCAGCACCCTGAGGCTCTACGCTAAGCGGAAGGAAGGGGGCCGGGGACTGGTGAGTGTCAGCACCACAGTCCAGGATGAGACAACGAACATCCAAGAATACATTGGGAAGATGGCCCCAACTGACCGAGTGCTCAGTGAATACCTCAGGCAGCAGAAACCCAAGAAAGAGGAGGGAGACGAGGAACCATCATGGAAGTACAGGCCCCTGCACGGTATGTACCACCGGCAGATAGAGGAGGTGGCTGATATCCAGAAATCCTACCAGTGGCTGGACAAAGCTGGACTGAAAGACAGCACAGAGGCACTAATCATGGCAGCATAAGAACAAGCTCTGAGTACAAGATCCATAGAGGCTGGGGTCTATCACACCAGGCAAGACCCCAGGTGCAGGCTGTGTAAAGATGCCCCAGAGACAATCCAGCACATAACAGCAGGGTGCAAGATGCTAGCAGGCAAGGCATACATGGAACCCCATAACCAAGTGGCCGGCATAGTGTACAGGAACATCTGTGCCGAGTATAACCTGGAAGTCCCAAGGTCAAAATGGGAGATGCCCCCAAGGGTGGTGGAGAATGACCGAGCTAAGATCCTGTGGGACTTCCAGATACAGACGGACAAAATGGTGGTGGCTAACCAACCGGACATAGTGGTGGTAGACAAACAGAAGAAGACGGCCGTAGTGATCAATGTAGCGGTTCCGAATGACAGCAATATCAGGAAGAAGGAACACGAGAAGCTGGAGAAATACCAAGGGCTCAGAGAAGAGCTCGAGAGGATGTGGAGGGTGAAGGTAACGGTGGTCCCCGTGGTAATCGGAGCACTAGGTGCGGTGACTCCCAAGCTAGGCGAGTGGCTCCAGCAGATCCCGGGAACAACACTGGAGATCTCTGTCCAGAAGACCGCAGTCCTGGGAACAGCTAAGATACTGCGCAGGACCCTCAAGCTCCCAGGCCTCTGGTAGAGGACCCGAGCTTGAAGGATAAACCGCCCACAGGGGCGTGCTGGGTGTTTTTTATATATATATATATATATATATATATATATATATATATATATATATATATATATATATATACACAGAGGTGGAAAGTAACGAATTACATTTACTTGCGTTACTGTAATTGAGTAGTTTTTTTGTGTATTTGTACTTTTTAAAGTCATTTTTCAAGTCTGTAATTTTACTTTTACTTAAGTATATATTTTAAAAAGTATTGTAGTTCGCTACGTTTTCAATCACACCCGTTACTGAGTAAATTAAAAATAAAAAAACCCATTGCGCTTCGGAAATACTGCAGGGAATGTTGGGTAGTAGAACAAATTGGCGCTAAGGTCACGTTAAAGATGGAGTCTGACATCGGTGTTACGGATCCAGTGAAAAAAGAAGCCCCGTCGAATTCTGCTGACCCTGAACTCGAAGAAATGGATGTGAACCCCTGGCCATTTCAGCTTCAAGTGCAAGAAAGGCAACAGCTTTATTATGCAGTGTAAGCTGTGTTTGCCCAGAGAGACCGAGTTAGCAGCTTTTAAAAATTCCACATCAAACCTGCACAAGCATGTAGAGGTAAGTTAAATACAACTCGTACCGTTATGGTAGCAAAAAGGCTGTGTTCAAATTAATCACATTAAGTTAAGACATCTGTGAAGAACACAGATAACGTTGGTTGGTACTAGCAATTTGCTGTAATCGGGCACGTTGTTGTCCACGCAAATTACATTTTTTTACTGGGTTGGTAAATTGCCAAAAGAAAATGTGTTTACCTACGTTTTTCCTGTTTGTTAATAATAATAATTTATTTAAAAAAAATAGTTAAATTAAAGACAGAAGCGGCTACTTTCTGACTTAACCCACATATGTTCACACTGCAGGCAAAAGAATAACAGAGCGCTCACTTACCTTAGATTAGTCAAAGACAGCTGACTTCTGTTACTTGTTAATTAGCACTTGCAACCTCCCGTTAACTAGCTTGTTACTGTCCAATAAAAAAAACACGAGGTATATTGGTGTAATTTACCAGCGGTAGCTATGTAATGCATTGATGTCTTATTAGGGACGTCAAAAAACTTTCTCTCAAACTTAACACTGGCCTGCCTGCCTCAGCTGCCTTCGAGCGTCTCTTTAGCTGTGCTGGACTACTGTTCACTGCAAAGTGAGCAAGGATGAACTCTACTAACTTTGAAAATCAACTGCTCCTCAAAATTAACAGGAAGTTCAGAGAGTAACACTCTAGGATGGATACAGGAACTTTAATCTAGAGGTACAGTAGGGCAGGGCCAAGTTTAAAAAATTAAAAAACATTTTTAAAGCAGCTGTCGTTCAGTTCAGTACTTGTTCTCTTATTTGACAGTTTAGAACACATTCTCATGTGAAAGAATGATATGGTTTTGTATTGAAAACACTGTGATACCTGACAGTTTGGTTGATTGGTTTGGTGACCATTATCCATTTTCATTTATAGACTTGCAGTTTAACTGCCACTGCACTTTAATTTGTAAAGTCTTTCTTTTCACTAAAAAAGAACTACCGTATTTTCACGACCATAAGGCGCACTTAAAAGTCTTAGATTTTCTTCAAAAAGTACGGCGCACCCTATAGCGCAGTGCGTCCTGTGTGTTGTAATGAGGACGTAGTAGAGAACACCATGAGAACGCTAAAGGGTGAAGTGTGGACGTTGACTTTATCGCACATACCTGTATAAAAGAACAGGTATGTGCGTTATGCAGGACATCGTTGTTTTAACAACCCTGAAAATGGCAAAGAGACACGCTTACGAAGCACAGTTTAAACTGAAGGCCATCAGCTACGCGGAGGAACATGGAAATCGAGCAGCGGCGAGAGAATTTAAGATTAACGAATCGATGGTTCGCAAATGGAGGAAGCTAGAAAACAAGCTCCGGCAGGTCAAGAAAACGCAGCTGAGTTTCCGCGGACATAAGGCGAGGTGGCCCGAGTTGGAGGAAAGACTTGAGCGGTGGATCATCGAGCAAAGAACGAGCGGGAGAAGCGTTTCAACGGTCACCATTCGGCTAAAAGCAGTTTCACTAGCTGAAGAGATGAACATTGAACATTTCCAAGGAGGCCCGTCTTGGTGCTTTCGTTTTATGAAACGGTGCCATTTTTCCATCCGGACCAGGACTACGGTAGCGCAGCAACTTCCAGCGGATTATAAGGAAAAGCTGGCCATCTTCCGCTCCTACTGCAGCAAACACATCGGCGACAAAAACATCCAGCCCAGCCACATCACAAACATGGACGAGGTCCCGCTCACTTTTGACATCCCAGTGAGTCACACTGTGGAGAAGAAGGGGACCAGCACGGTAGCGATACGCACAACGGGGCACGAAAAGTCTTCTTTTACTGTTGTGCTTGGCTGCCATGCTAATGGACAGAAACTGCCGCCTATGGTGATTTTTAAGCGAAAGACTTTGCCTAAAGAGAAGTTTCCAGCAGGAATCATCATTAAGGCAAATGAAAAGGGCTGGATGAGGAAATGATGAAAGAGTGGCTGAGGGAGGTGTATGTAAGGAGACCAGGTGGTTTTTTCCACGCATCACCATCGCTCTTAATCTGTGACTCTATGCGTGCCCATCTCACAGCCGATGTGAAAAAACTAGTGAAACAAATGAACTGTGAGCTTGCTGTCATTCCGGGAGGCCTGACAAAGGAACTCCAACCGCTGGACATCGGTGTGAACCGGCCGTTCAAAGTAAGGCTGCGAGCAGCCTGGGAGCGATGGATGACCGATGGAGACCACAGTTTCACCAAGAGTGGAAGGCAGCGCCCGGCGAGTTACGCCACAATTTGCCAATGGATTGTAGATGCTTGGGCTAACATGTCTGCTGGCACTGTTGTTCGAGCTTTCGCAAAAGCCGGCATCATTTCCGAGGAGCCGCACGGCACGGAAAGTGACTCTGACAGTGAAGAAAGTGAACCTGGAATGTTTGATGGAGATTTAGCGCAGCTGTTCAATTCAGACACAGAGGATGAGGACTTCGATGGGTTTGATTGATGATAAAAATGTGAGTACCAAACTTTGTTTTGCTCCTGCTTTATTTTTAAATACGCACACTTGTATGCTTTTGTGTTGTTGATGATGACGATTACTGGTAATAAAAATGTGAGTACCGAACTCAGTTTTGCTCCTGCTTTATTTTTAAATATGCACACTTGTATGCTTGTGTGTTGTTGATGATGACGATTACCGGTAATAGAAATGTGAGTAAGGTACCGAACTCAGGTTTGCTCCCGCTTTATTTTTAAATACGCATACGGTACTTGTATGCGCCCTATAATCCAGTGCGCCTTATGTGTGTGTTAAATACAGTAATGGCACACATAACTGAGACTGCGCCTTTTAGTACAGTGCGTCTTATGGTCGTGAAAATACAGTATGAGATTTATATCCCACTGTCTTTTTTTGCACTACTCAGAAGCGGCTGTCCTACGGCTGACAGAAAAGTAACTATGTAACTTTTACTCTGAGTACATTTTAAATGAGCTACTTTTTACTTTTACTTGAGTACATTTTTAGACAGGTAATTTTACTTGTACTTGAGTAAAACTTCAGCAAAGTAATAGTACTTTTACTTGAGTAAAATATTTTGATCTACAACCACTCATCAAAACCCACTGATCAAAGCCCACTGATCAATGGCCATGAGAACCATTCACAGCGAGTTGGGGAATGGCTGCAATCACAGCATTTCAATCATTATTTTAAAGGCTGTAGATTGGAGCCATTGCTCTAACAGTGTATAAATATAATAGGGCTTGGTGCTGATGCTAACCGTGCTAGCTGCTTAAGCCTTTATTTACACATTATAAGCACATTTAGCTTATTTTAAACAGTATATAAAACAGCTAGTAATGCTGGGACTTTATATTTTCACAAGCTAACATGAGCCAGTCAATGAGATGTCTAGCCATGACAGTTGTATGTTGCTGTGGGAAGAGTCGGGCTACATACAGTGATGCTAGTGTTAGCCATGTTAGCTTCTGTGTTTTTGTATTTTCAACTTCTTGTTTATTGTTAGCTCCTCTGTTTAGTTGCTTTAGGGATTCTTAGTTTACTTTTCCCGCTTTATTTTGGTAGTTATTGTGCCTGGTGTCATAAGTTTAGTTTGACTTCCTCCCCTGACATTGTCTACATTAGTTTCAGCTGTCGAAGTTTTTATTGAGTGTTTCCTATTTCTTCCATTTGAACAATAGTGGTGCACTCTATGCCTGTAGCTGCTGTGTGCTAAGTTCTTCTGTCAAGGAAAATGGTGCCTGTGTTTGGCTTTGCCGCTGCTGCAGCTCGCTGGAAGCAACAATGTAGTATTTCACTGTTGTCAATCATTTTTTGTTATGTCATTTTTGCTCTTTTGTGTTCTGACTTAATTTCTGCTGCTTTAAATTATGATTGGGAGATACTGTTAACCCTTTTACGGCCGTTCAGAGCTGAACGCTCCGTTTTGCGTAACTATTTTTAAATGCCTGTAGATCTGCAACCACATAAGCTAGTGCAATAATATTTTTCACTCCACATCAGCCACGCCGCTTTGCTTGCTAAAACACCGGTGTCGGCACATGAGGACGCTGTCATAGCCTGTCAGCGACGTTGATTAGCTGCGTATATACAAATCTGAATCGCATCATTGGCTGGACTATGGGATAAGGTGGCATCGTTCTAATTCCAAACTGGAGCAGCCAGTAACTTACTGACTAACACTGCCAAAACAGAATTGTTAACGTATTTATTGTAATTTCAATTCAGGTTAGATTTATTCTTCTGTGCGCAATGCAGATTTTCTGTACGCAGAGACCGTGTCGGCGGTGCGCGATTGTGCATGCACGCAGCTTAGAGGGAACATTGATTATGTCCACTTGAATGAAGTCTGTCCGACTGGCTGCTCTATCATCTGAACTCCGCGTCTTTTAGGATGTGGTGGAGGACTCGCTGTTGTTTACCAGGACAGATTCACATGCAGTCTGATGACCTCGGACTCCTTTTCTTCATTTGAGTCACAGATGATGGTCAGTTCCCTAAAAACCATTTATTGTATTTTATTCTACCTGATGGGGTCTTTCTAACTGAATTTAACGACCTTCTGACATCCATCATTACATTGGAGAAGGTTGGGAGATTTAAGCCTTCATATTGATGAAGCATCCTGTAACACTACTGCTGAGCTCATCACTATCACTGAGTCTTTTAACTTTAGGCAGCATGTTTCTGGCCCCACACATACAAAGGGTCACACATTGGATCTCGTTTTCTCCCTGGGTTTAAATATACACAATGTATGTGTGGAGGATGTCCATGTGAGTGACCATAGCTGCATATTTTTTAATTTGTTATTTTACTTGGATCCTTCATCTGCTAAACTGATGATCAAAAGGCGGATTATAAACTAAGATGCTGCTGGAAGGTTCTCTGCCATGTTTGACCCTCACATGGCTTGTAGTGACCTCGACTTACGTATTTTGTCTTTTAATGGTCAATGTAAATTGTTAGAAAGCCCACTGATAACATGTTGTTTACATGGCTAAAATGTTATGGCTCATTCATTGATAGTATTTTCGCCGTAGAAATTGTTGTGTCCTACATTATTGAACCCACCATGTCTATGCTGATGCTCCTTGAATGCACCACATAGGTACTCGAGGCCATGTGGTGGCCAGTGTTGCCAACTTAGCGACTTTTTTTTTAGAAAAAAAGTCGCTAAAAAAAGACGTGAAAGCGCGTATCGCTTTTACTCTCAACAAGCAGCGGGTGCTGTAAAGCAGTCAGTTCTTCTTTTACTCTTTTACTGTTATGCTGTTTTGTGGATCACAAGGTTTAAAACTACTTATAAACACACACAAAAAGTAACTCCACCAGAGTGCCTATTTCGGGTCACTTTTGCCGGTGCAAGCCCGGGTAAAGGAGCAGGGTTGGAATTGTGACATTAAAAAAAACAATAATTGCTAAAAGAAATTTAATTTGTAATTCTAAATAAACTCTAAATGCATTTAGGACGTTTTTTACTCACTTTATGTCTCTTCAACGATGTTATTTCTCTCTCCAACAACATAGGTTACAATTAGATTAGCATGACCAATTATGCAACTTAGGCGATGACGTCATTTAGCGACTTCTAGGGACTTTTAGGACAGCCAATAGCAATTTTCCTTACTGAGCAGTTGGCAACACTCAGTATTTTTTCACCTCTCACCGCCAACCTGTGTTTCCTTTGTTTATATCCGTGTGTGAATGCCAGAAGGTGCGTTCTGATTGTATGATGTTGTGTAGGTCAAATGTTATTGATTATGTTTGTTCACTTGTGAGGATGCTAATGCTATCTTACGCTAATGCGCTACTAAGCTAATTGATGCTAGTTGTAACCTTGTGTGCAGTGATTGTTGAGGTGTTGGTACCTGTGAGTGTTGAGTACAGTTTTCATAAAGTGAACCATCAGTATAGCATGCGTCAAACCTTCAATGCACCCAAACATAGATCCACGATTACACAAGTATCCTCACTACAGACCGAATAAATCACCTGAATTTGGAAGTCTGCCTCCGTGTTCTTTAACCGGAGCACACCCACCGTACCTGGCCACTCTAAATCAGCTAAACTCCTGGAGACAACACTTTGTCCATTTTATTTAGATACAGTGGCACCTCTGAAGCAAAGTGTTGTCCATTCTTCAATTTCTATCCCTGGATAAATGAAATACTCAAATTTCAATTGAAAAGCTGCCATCAAATGTTCTAGTGAGTTAGCTCCCAGCTAACTAGCACACCAGCTAACTAGCAGACCGGCCACTAGCAAACCGGCTAACTAGCACAACCAGCCTAACTAGCATACCACTAACTAGCAGCCCAGCTAACTAGCACAGGCAGTTAACTAGCTGTTACATCCCCCAGGTGGATGTTTCTTTTTCCTACTAACTCTTTGTTTTGTCTAGGCTCCACCACCTCTGTTCTGATTGGATACTGCTCAGATTCCAGCTAATTGTTAATCAGCAGAGCACTACTTAAGGCCTGTGGAGCTATGTTTCTGGGCCCTTTGGCCATTTTCATTGTCATACCTGTGCAGCCTTGCATGCCTTTGACTTGTATGTGCATTTTGTGTTTTCATGTTCAGACTGCCTGTAGGGGAGAGCTGGCTTATGTTTTGACACCCTGTTTTCTCCTGTTTATGTGCTGTTAGGTAGGTTATGGCTATATGTTGTATATTTTGTTTACTTTGGAGTTAGGTAAGTTTCTTTTATTTTCATATCAGGGATGTTTTGTTTATTATCGTATTTTCACGACCATAAGACGCACTGTGCTAAAAGGCGCAGTCTCAGTTATGTGTGCCATTACTGTATTTAACACACACATAAGGCGCACTGGATCATAGGGCGCATACAAGTACCGTATGCGTATTTAAAAATAAAGCGGGAGCAAACTTGAGTTCGGTACCTTACTCACATTTTTATTACCAGTAATCGTCATCATCAACAACACACAAGCATACAAGTGTGCGTATTTAAAAATAAAGCAGGAGCAAAACAAAGTTTGGTACTCACATTTTTTATCATCAATCAAACCCATCGAAGTCCTCATCCTCTGTGTCTGAATTGAACAGCTGCGCTAAATCTCCATCAAACATGCCAGGTTCACTTTCTTCACTGTCAGAGTCACTTTCCGTGCCGTGCGGCTCCTCGGAAATGATGCCGGCTTTTGCGAAAGCTCGAACAACAGTGCCAGCAGACATGTTAGCCCAAGCATCTACAATCCATTGGCAAATTGTGGCGTAACTCGCCCGGCGCTGCCTTCCACTCTTGGTGAAACTGTGGTCTCCATCGGTCATCCATCGCTGGATGTGTTTGTCGCCGATGTGTTTGCTGCAGTAGGAGCGGAAGATGGCCAGCTTTTCCTTATAATCCGCTGGAAGTTGCTGCGCTACCGTAGTCCTGGTCCCGGATGGAAAAATGGCACCGTTTCATAAAAAGTGAAAGTGAAACTGCTTTTAGCCGAATGGTGACCGTCGAAACGCTCTCCCGCTCGTTCTTTGCTCGATGATCGCCTTATGTCCGCGGAAACTCAGCTGCGTCTTCTTGACCTGTCGGAGCTTGTTTTCTAGCTTCCTCCACTTGCGAACCATCGATTCATTAATCTTAAATTCTCTTGCCGCTGCTCGATTTCCATGTTCCTCCGCGTAGCTGATGGCCTTCAGTTTAAACTGTGCTTCGTAAGCGTGTCTCTTTGCCATTTTCAGGGTTGTTAAAACAACGATGTCCTGCATAACGCACATACCTGTTCTTTTATACAGGTATGTGCGATAAAGTCAACGCACACACTTCACCCTTTAGCGTTCTCATGGTGTTCTCTACTACGTCCTCCTTACAACACACAGGGCACACTGCGCTATAGGGCGCGCCGTACTTTTTGAAGAAAATCTAAGACTTTTAAGTGCGCCTTATGGTTGTGAAAATACGGTATGTAACTCTGAATGGAGTTTAAATATTGTTCAGAGTTCTAATTTCTTGTAACAGAAGTTACAAGAAAATACAAAGATCATATTTTATAAGCACACATTGAAATAACAATATCATCAGTTGAACTTGAAATTTCTTATGCGTAAAAGATTTTCTCTGCTGATCAATATTTCTTCAATAATGTCATTTTCATTACAACTCTCATTGTAGCATATCATTGTAATGTGATACTGCCACCAGAAAGTGGTGGAAAAACACCAACAATGTGTTTGTTGACATGTTTGATTCAACCAATGGAGGGAGTTTCAGTTTGTTCCACGACTGCATTTCACTCACTGCCTCTGTTTGTATCTCTGTCACTGCAGGACCAACATGGAGCAAGAAGTCAGCCGCTC